>NC_091192.1:15279865-15551837 GCF_040958095.1 Procambarus clarkii
TGGTGAGTCTCAGCTCCCAGGCCCCGGCTCACTCCCTGCCGCTGAGTCCTCTTGTTTCAGTGTCAGAGTAGTTAACAAATGAAACATTAGGCGGTTATGTGGTGGAGACAGACTTCACACACAGTTAGACATGTAGACAGGCTCCAGAATCTGTACACCAGTTAATTGACAGTTAGGATGCGGGATCATGGAGCCAAAGTTCAACCCCCCGCAAGCACAACTAGGCCAGTACAACTAGGTGAATTTTGTTGGGGGTGGGGGGTTATTTACCTGAATTTACCTAAAGGCCACTAACACTTTAGTGGCCTCGACGAGGACAGGAAGCCGGCGGCTTGTCAAACGTTCCCCTCATTTACTCTGATGTTTTTTTTCCAGCTAGATTTTAAAATTTAACGGAGTTTTGGTATTTACGGCTTCGGCGGGTAGGCAGTTCCATGGGTTTATAACCCTGTGGGTGAAAATACATCTCCTACTTACAGTGCTACATTGTGACTTGTTGAGCTTGAACCCGTTGCTCCTTGTTTGTCTGACCTTTTGAAGAAGTCTGGATCAACATAATCAGTTGTTTATTTTATTTTTATTTATAGTTAGTTAAGTTCATTTATTATGCACCCCATACCCATCTTGTGGGCGGTAGTGGAAAGGGTTACAGAGGCACATAATGGGCTCAGGGACTCAACCCCACAGTTCATTTATATACAAGAATTCTTACATTCATGTATAGCCTCTAGTGCACGTAGCGTTTCTCGCAAGTCCTTAATTCTATGTTCCCAGGAATACGACCCGCCAAATCGTCTAACAACCCCATTTTACTGTTGGGTAAACAGAGGCTACAGTTAAGGATTTGCGCCCAGTAAATCCTCCCCGGCCAGGATACGAACCCAGGACAAAGCCCTCGCGAAACGTCAGGCGAGTGTCATAACCACTATACCACGGGGACTGCTAAGTTGTTCACTATTATAAAAGTTTCACTGAGATCCGTCCTGTCATGCCTGGTTTATAGTGTTGTTAGCCCTGAGGCCCTCAACCGTTCCTGGTATGAGAGGGACTTAGTGCTGGAATTATTTTTGTTGCCCGGTGTTGCACTTTCTCCTGAGGAGCTGGGCCATCTTTAAGTAGGTTAAGAGGAATTATAAAGCCTCCTTTAAATTGGCCTCATCTCAGGCGGAGTCCTCATTCCTACGCTTTTCAGTTTGCTGGTGCATAGGTTGACATAACTAGACAATACCTACACCTACACAGGCTGATAGCTGACATAATTACACAATACTTACACCTACACAGGCTGATAGTTGACATAATTACACAATACCTACACCTACACAGGCTGATAGTTGACATAACTAGACAATACCTACACCTACACAGGCTGATAGTTGACATAATTACACAATACCTACACCTACACAGGCTGATAGTTGACATAACTAGACAATACCTACACCTACACAGGCTGATAGTTGACATAATTACACAATACCTACACCTACACAGGCTGATAGTTGACATAACTAGACAATACCTACACCTACACAGGCTGATAGTTGACATAATTACACAATACCTACACCTACACAGGCTGATAGTTGACATAACTAGACAATACCTACACCTACACAGGCTGATAGTTGACATAACTAGACAATACCTACACCTACACAGGCTGATAGTTGACATAATTACACAATACCTACACCTACACAGGCTGATAGTTGACATAACTAGACAATACCTACACCTACACAGGCTGATAGTTGACATAACTAGACAATACCTACACCTACACAGGCTGATAGTTGACATAATTACACAATACTTACACCTACACAGGCTGATAGCTGACATAACTAGACAATACCTACACCTATACAGGCTGATAGTTGACATAACTACACAATACTTACACCTACACAGGCTGATAGTTGACATAACTACACAATACCTACACCTACACAGGCTGATAGTTGACATAATTACACAATACCTACACCTACACAGGCTGATAGTTGACATAATTACACAATACCTACACCTACACAGGCTGATAGTTGACATAACTACACAATACCTACACCTACACAGGCTGATAGTTGACATAATTACACAATACCTACACCTACACAGGCTGATAGTTGACATAACTACACAATACTTACACCTACACAGGCTGATAGTTGACATAATTACACAATACCTACACCTACACAGGCTGATAGTTGACATAACTACACAATACTTACACCTACACAGGCTGATAGTTGACATAATTACACAATACCTACACCTACACAGGCTGATAGTTGACATAACTACACAATACCTACACCTACACAGGGTGATAGCTGACATAATTACATAAGTCGATTAAGGCTGTCGTCTGCTGTGCAGATAACATCTTGGTTAATACCAAGAACTTCTGCCTCACACGAGTGGGGTCCGTGGTTCGAGTCTCCTAGAGCCCAGGTGAATGAAAAGAGACACGAGGATAATTCTTGGAACCCCTGCAGATGTACAAGAATCATCATTATGTTCTTTGTACACATTCTTTTGAATACAAATTTGAATTTGATGTGAACAAGAGGTAGGACATACTCTCTAACACTATATCTGTGATTTGATTTACACTTTGTAATCTTTCATATAGAATAGGGTAGCAGCACACTGCAGTAATTACCTAAGCGGTAATTAGTTTACCTTAATTTAATTATTTTATTAATTACATTACTAAATAATTTCTTGCCTTAGTTTATTCATGAATTACTTAAGTGGCAATTACAGCAATGTGCTGCTACCCTATTCTATATATATGAAAGACTACAAAGTGTGGATAAAAAACTAGCTAAAAGTTCATCTAATATCCCCAGCTCACAGGATGGTTAGTCACACATGGACTCAGGGAAGAACATGAAAGTGAGCCTAATTATCAGCCTGCACTAGCAAACTCTGGCTACAGTCACAAGAATATCTAACAATATTCGTGAGTGTATGAAGGGTCGGGGTTGTGTGGCTGGGGCTGGTTGCTCAAGTGCTCTATAATAATAATAATAATAATAATAATAATAATAATAATAATAATTTTTATTTAGGTAAGGTACATACATAAAGAGATTTTACAAAGTTTGTTGGCTTTATAGATAGAGCTAGTACATACAATGCCTAAAGCCACTATTACGCAAAGCGTTTCGGGCAGGAAAAACATTAATGACTAAAGCTTAAAACTAATGGGTAAAAAGAATAAAATGTGTTGAGAACAAATAAAAATAGAGGTAAAAGAGGGTATACTTAAAATGTATAGTATGTATGTAGTATGTAGTATGTAGTATAAATGTATAATAAAGTATACTCTGTATACTTAAAATAAAAATAAAATAAAAGTCTTTATCGTAGATATTTTTCACTGCATTATGCCCTGTTTCTCATGGTAGGGTAGGCGGGGGGATTTTTCAAGTAAACAAATAATAATAATAGTTATATCTTTTTAAGTGTCGTAATTCAGAAGAAAGAACCATAAGACCGGTTCAGATTCTTATGTTTGTAAACAAAAGTTGAGAACTCAACGTCGAGTGGCTCGCCCCCGCACGCAAACTTCACGTGCCTTAAAGAACAAGACTTATTCTTGCCTCTACGTTATTTGTCAACAAAATTCTTGACAGTTATTGAGGATATAGATTGATAGAGGACGCCTGTGACTTGATTAACGAACCTGCCATAGAAGGTGCTGTTCTCATCAGTTTATTTTCATTTTGAATGTGATAGTTTGGTTGTTTGAGTACTTGTTTCATAATAGATGAGGCAATGGCAGTAGCCCCAATCTCTCGTTTAACATTATAAGTGATGTTAGTGTCAATCCCGTTGTCGAAACCAGGATGCCTGTTTATAGGTTTATCCAGATCCCAACTACTGACTTTGCTCTGGATGTAATCCAGAGCAAAGATTAGTAGATGGGATCCACTAAAATTGCCCAAATTCTGGATGCATGTTTACTGCTAGGTGAACAGAAGCATCATGTGAAAAAAGCATGCCAAGCCTAAGTCTGTTCCACTACAGTAATTGAACCCAGGACCCTTGGTTGTGATCCGATAATGTTCAGGACACACTGCTCTGTGTCCTGTGATTTGTCCACCTGCCGGTATGTTTAGAGTGGTGTGTGGCATGTGGCTGGCAATGGTTAGTGGTTAGATGAAGCCATCCTAAAGCTTCAACTTGAATGTATAAGCCTAATAGATAATGTATAATAAACTACATAATAATGTATATAAACGTATAATGTATAATACATTATAGTATAATGTATAATGTAAACGTATAATGTCCTAATGTATAATAAACTGGGAGTCCGAGTTAGGTAACATAGTGGACATCAACCTTGCAGTACAATCTTTTCTTCAAAAAACTCTTAGCCTTTATAATACCCACTGTCCTATGCTTACAAAACAAGTCACAACCAAAAGGCTTAACAATCCCTGGCTTACAAAGGGAATACTTAAATCTATTAATAAAAAACATGACCTTGAGAAGAAGTATAGGTTAGGAATTGTCTCCAAAGAATTCTCAAAGAATTACTCATTATTGCTGTCTAAGATAATTAGATGAGCCAAAACTAAATACTACGAAGATAAATTTACCCAAATAAAGAGCAACATTAAACAAACTTGGAGAACAATTTCTCAAATATTGGGATCAAAGAAGTCTTTAAATAACAAACCGACTCTCCTGTCTAATAACGATGGTCAGCTTTCAGCCTCTGATTCTGCTACTGAGTTCAATAGGTTCTTCTCTTCCATTGGTTCATCCCTTGCAAATGATATTCCATCTTCCAGTACAGACATTAATGACTATCTTTCAGGTAACTATCCACAGTCTCTGTACCTAAAGCCTATTAATTCCACTGACGTCAATGAGATAATCCTTTCCCTTAAAACCAAGTCTGGTGCCCTTGAGGAGATACCAACTTTAATTTACAAAAAAGCCTCCAGATCTTTAGCCCCTGCTATTGCTTTGCTCTTCAACAAGTCACTTGAACTCCAAACCTTCCCAGATATTCTAAAAAAAGCGAGAGTAACGCCTGTCCACAAATGTGGTAATCTCACAGATGTTAACAACTACAGACCTATATCTATCCTGCCAAACTTGTCAAAAATTTTTGAAAAACTAATCTATAAGCAGCTTTACTCATATCTAGCCAAACTCAATATACTTAGCCCTTGCCAATATGGCTTCAGACCCAAAAAAAGCACTAACGATGCACTTATTAGTATGCTTAACTCGATTCATACAGCTCTTGATAAAAATGAGTTCTCTGTTGGGTTGTTTGTGGACCTGCGTAAAGCTTTTGACACTGTCAACCACCAAAACCTTCTTCTTAAATTACATCATTATGGAGTCAGAGGACACTCCCTACAATACCTCAAATCCTACCTTACTGACAGGCTCCAATATGTTTCTGTGAATAATACAATTTCTCCCACCCTACCCATCAACATTGGTGTTCCCCAGGGCAGCATACTTGGCCCTCTCCTCTTTCTCATCTACATTAATGACCTTCCAAATGCCTCCCAACACCTCAAACCAATTCTATTTGCTGACGACACAACCTTCATTTACTCCAGTCCTGATCCCCTTGCTCTAAATGCCACAGTAAATACTGAGCTAAATAAAGTCCATCTGTGGCTAACTGCCAACAAACTCACCCTTAACATTGACAAAACCTTTTATATTCTGTTTGGCAATAAATCCTCTAATCAAATAAATCTCAAAATAAACAATACCCAAATTTGTAACAAATTAGATGGCAAATTCCTTGGCATTCTCATTGACCACAAGCTTAATTTCCAGGGACACATTCTAAACATATCAAAAAAAGTTTCAAAAACTGTGGGCATTCTTTCTAAGATCAGATATTATGTACCACGCCCTGCCCTGGTGACTCTCTATTACTCCCTTATCTATCCATATCTCAACTATGGTATTTGTGCTTGGGGCTCTACTACCCAAAATCACTTACGTCCTCTAATTACTCAACACAAAGCTGCTATTAGGACAATATCCAATTCTGGCCCCAGACACCACTCGGTACCCCTACTTAAATCTCTGAATATGTTAGACATTAAGTCACTGCACATTCTCTCATGTGTATTATACATATATAAAATGCTAAACTATAATGCCAATCCTGATCTCAAAAGCTTCATAGAAGGTTGTATCAGAACCCATGAGCATCACACCAGAAATAAATACAGTTTTGATATTCCTAGAGTACGACTTAATCAAACTAGAAATGCTCTACAAATCAAGGGGCCCAGAATGTGGAATGACCTTCCCAACCATGTTAAAGACTGTACCTCTCTCAACCAGTTTAAGTTAAAAGCGAAGCTATACCTAATAAATTCCCTGTAACCTACCTTACCCTTCTATTGTCAACCAATGTCTGTTTTTTTCTTTAAAGAGCGCTGTTTGTCGACATAATTGTATTTGTGCTGCTTTTTCATCTATGTTTTCATTTCTTGTTTTCATTCTACTCATTATGCTCAATTAGTATTAAGCTTGTCATTTAAGTTTATCATGCCCGAAACGCTTTGCGTAATAGTGGCTTTAGGCATTGTATGTACTAGCTATACCTATAAGTTAAACAATCCTTGTAAATATTTATTGTATGTATGTACCTTACCTAAATAAAATTGTATTGTATTGTATTGTATTGTAATATGCTTAATTGTGAGTTGCTGTCATTACTCAAGTGGTATTATTGCATTTTACTCATAAAAATATTATATGTGGCAGTCATGCCAATACAGTATATATCTGTAAACTTAATGATTGCACAGTGATGTGTTCTTGGCAGTATTCAAAAAGCCTAAGATAGTTTTAGTTTATTATACACCCAATATTAATATTGTATTCACCTAGTTGTATTCACCTAGTTGTGTTTGCGGGGGTTGAGCTTTGCTCTTTCGGCCCGCCTCTCAACTGTCAATCAACTGTTTACTAACTACTTTTTTTTTCCACACCACACACACACACCCCAGGAAGCAGCCCATGACAGCTGACTAACTCCCAGGTACCTATTTACTGCTAGGTAACAGGGGCATTCAAGGTAAAAGAAACTTTGCCCATTTGTTTCTGCCTGGTGCGGGAATCGAACCCGCGCCATAGAATTATGAGTCCTGTGCGCTATCCAATCTAACTGGATAGATAGGCTATCCAGCCTATATCCTATATCCAGGCTATCCAGCCTTTCCACTACCACACAGTGGTGGTGGAAAGGTTTCAGCGATACATAATGGGCTCGGGAACTGAACCCAAAAGTTCATATATAACTAAGCAAGTTAAAGTCTTAATGAGCCTTAGTTTATCAAACCAACATCACCATGATTTCAAGAGACCCTAACATAGCAAGTGAGAGGTTTAGTTAGATTAGTTTATTATGGGGCCCCATTCCTATCCTAAGGGTGAGTAACAGAAAGCTTTCACTGTCACAATGAGTACAAGTACTGAATCCCAATGCTCTTTAACCCCTTAACTGCACAAAACTTCATATGAAGTGTGACATTGAGCTCAGTTTTAAATTTTCTGAAACTCTTTCAAATGTTTTGTGCATAATCTACTAGACAAATGCTCCAACTTTGTCTAAATGATACCAGTGTAACTTGAAAAACAAGAAAATAAAAAATAATGATAAAATTTAATACTGTAGAGTGGATTCTAGTGGTAAAGGAACTTTGCACGATCTCTAGGTCAGCAACTTCTCTGGCTCTGAATGGGGCTGTTAGAGTGCAACAATATTTCACCTTAGAGAGCACTAGTGGCTTGAAAATTATCATCACTGGTATGGGCATTCCTTGTTTGGAAGGATCTTGTTATCCAACCTGTCATTTTTCTTGCAGTCGTGGTTGTATGTAACAGTAAGGTCTTCTGACATGATTACTCCTAGGTCCTTTACATTGCTTTATCGTTCTATAGTGTGATTTGATTCCATGATTCAATGGCGGGAAAATATTAGAGGGGTTTGGTTTCCGTTTTTAAATTTTTATTTTTTCCATAGCGCAGGAGCTGGAACTTATTTTCATTAAACATCGTATTATTATCTGTGGCCTATTGAAAGACTCGATTTACGTCCAATTGGAGAATTGCCGTGTCCTCTATACTGTCTGCTCACATGAAAATCCTAGTGTCATCTCAAAATGATGATACAGTGCTGTAATGACATGGCACATGCCTCATGGCTACAAACTCCCAAACCATACTGTGTACCCGATGAAGAAGTGGAGAACAGTGACCCTTGACAGCTTGATGAGTGCAGGTCACAAAGCTCCAACTTACAGCCAAGGCATACATATAGGTATCTAGCATGGGTGGAGGAAGGCACCAGGGAATTGAACCACAAAAAACATGAAGAGGAAGCCAGTGATGCAACAGCTAGCAAAGGGCCAATAGGACCCACATCCATCAGTTGGGGTGGCAGCGAAAAGACTGCACTAGATGTACTTGAATAGTTGCTGAAGCCAAAATCCCAAATGTTCCAGAGCTGGAAGCAATGGGAGAATGAAAGATCAGAGGCAGGGCAAACCATGCCCAAATGGGAGAGAAATTGATGTGTGGACAGAACTAAGATGGAAATCATCAATACGCCTCATCCTAGGACCCTAAACACCAGTTGGGGCAGCTCTGGGGCATCCAACCAGGCATATAACCTAGACTGCTCAAGACAAAGAAAGCCGACACATAAAGCAGAAGCTGCCTGAGACATGCAAATGGCATCAGGATAGAAAGGAGAGCCCCATGGGGGAAGCATGATATATAGCACGATATATCAAATGAACAAATCCACAAGGGGCTATGGGTTCGAACTTACACCCAGGATGATTCCAGATGCACCTTAGTCAGCTGTGCCATGGCATGGTAAAAGAATTGCAATCTGGAGTGTTACTGCCCTCACGAGGATCCCGCTGCTTCTCCGAAGCACAAACCGGGGTTTCACACAATTCCCCCAGGCACCTGGGCTCTGTCAAGCAGATGTTCTACCTCTACGCCCTTCAATACACACAGAAATCACAATAGCGTGATATATCAAGTGAACAAATCCACAAGGGCCATGATGAGGGTTCGAACCTACACCCAGGATGATCCCAGCCGCGCCTTATTCAACTGTGTGGAGTGCTACTGCCCTCACGCACAAGGAGAGGGCAAGTTTGAGGGGAATATCCATGGGATCACAGAACCTGCAGAGGATTTCCAGGCCTGAAGGGTAACCTAAGGAGGAAACCCAGGCACTTGGATTGCTATTCTGGACCTAAAATTAAGCTGATACAGCCTTGTTCGTGCAGCTGTGAAGGCCGACCTCGGCACACTGGAAATGTTAAGCACACAAACCACCAGTGCCCTATCAGTCAATATCACACCAGAAACAGGTCAAGACAGGGAAGTCACAAGAAACCTGACTCACCCTGGACATGGGCCACCACAAGTGAGGAAGACCTCTAAGGAAGCGACCCGCCCAAACACACCAGAGAAGAAAACCCTGGCAATGCAAGGGAAGCACAGGAGGGAAGGTAACCCTGTGCACATGCAGCTCCAAGTTCCCTTAAAGCTTGGCTCATGCTACACTGCAGTGTATAGAAAATGCCATCAAGGGCAAACACCATGCTACTTAGTTAAACGGGCAGAACACCGGAGTCAGCATAGAAGAGAAGAGACCTAATACGCACTACATCAATGATAGAATTGACAGCTCAGACCATGGCAGGTGGTGAGCTACTTCCCCCTCCTCCCAAACAAGTTTGGAAGTAGGCGTGATTGAGCTCACACTAGTTCCATGAGAATTCGATTATTTATTTACATGGTTTGGGGAGTTCTTTAGGCGGGTTTTGATTCGAGACTTCGGTCTCTTTTTGAATCCAGCCGTACTCTATTGTAGTTGTTCTGACTCGTTAACTTTCTGGTTGCCTTTGCCAGTGAGGTGGCAAAAAAGTCACTGCTTCCTGTGCCTCTGGTTGAGAGTGGGGGGTGGGGCCAGGTTCTGACTCTGGTTCCCAGTAGGCCCATATAATTGATGCAACCTAGTAGATGGTACCATCTCAGTGTATAGCTTCAGGGAACCACAAAGGAAAACATTGTTTTGTGAATACAGTACATGCATACATTAGTATTCATGAAATTGATTTTGTTTTGTAATCTAAAGTTATTATAAACGTACAAACAAGTTTTATGAATAAAGTTATCTAATAAATTTCTATTCTTTTTTAGGTAGTTATGGGGAACTTACTTCAAGGCTGGATGGGTTCCCATGTGATGGGGTCTGGAGGAAGCAAGCGGAAAGTGGAGGAAGTGGAGAGCGATGATGAGGATGCAATGGACTTGGATTCCCTTCTGCACACACCAAAAAAGTATGCACTCTAAAGCTTCAACCTTTGACATTTAAAATATCTCTCAAAATCATATTTTTGTGGGGAGCCCCTTTGGCTCCCTGGAGCTATCGGACTAATATGCGATATATTACTCTAAGGCATTAGTCAATGAAGTTCAGCCTACCAGGAACCAAGAGCTAGAACTTTGCCTCCTCAGAGAGGTACAAAAAGTAATGGCCTCTGGAAACCTTCCCTGTGGTTGGGGTTATTCCTTGTCTGCCATTGACTGGAGTTAGGCACCCAGAAAGGTAGGCATAACAAAAGAAACCCCACTTGGTAAGAAAATTGCAACCAAAAACCAAATAGGGAGGCAGAACGCCCCCAACTCTCAAGGAAACAAGCAAATGTCACACTACCGCCGCTGCGGTGCTTTTCTGCACAGCCCTCCCCTCCCCGGGAGGGGGAGGGGGAGGGGGTGACCCAATCCCCCGTGCTGGCTTCTCACATACCCCAGTTGGCTGATGTGATCGGGATGGACGTCAACTCTGGCCTCAATTTCTTAGCAGTGTTTTCCCTTAGTGGTGCTCTCTGCTGTGTTGCGGTGTGGTGTGGCCAGCCCCTATAACATTGCACAGGGGCTGCATGCGCTTAGGGAAGCCTGCTTGCTCGCCTCGTGTGCCGGCAGGCTGTACTCGCTCTCTCTTTGGAATCCGCTTGGGCCCTGGCTTTTAGGTTTTCATCGCCCTTTTGTCCATTGCTGTTTGCAGAGACTGCTGTTTCTGCAGGTGGCTTCGTCTAGTTGTCATCCTATGTTGGACTTGTTGCTTCTCCGGGGTGGCAGTTCTCGGTCTTCTTGTAAGGGTCATGACAGGGCTTGAGGTTCCTCTGGTCGGGGTGGGCCATTGGTGCCGGCTTCTGAGCCGGCGCTTCCTTCGGAGCTGGCATCGTCTGGTCAGCAGAATGATCGCTCTGCTCGTAGGCCGGCTTCTCGTAAGAGGCATGAGTCCTTTCGCGGGTCGCCCCTTTGATAGGACGATGGTGGGATGGGGGGGGAGGCTCGTGCTGTTTGCTCATGCTTGGTCCCATGATTCGTGGGGTATTTGGGGTCTTCTCCTCCGGCCTGTGGTGGTGTTGGGTGGCTCCTCCTTCAGGGGGTTCGGGGATGACGGGGCAGGCTTCTTCCCTTGCACTCCGTCGGGTCATCTTGGAATTGGTGCATTTGGGCTGGGTTGAAATGACCCCGTCCCTCAGGTGGGTTTCTTGCCCGTTTCCAGTGCTGAAATGGGACTGTGCAGATCTGCAGTTCATTCTGGACTTGTCTCATCTGAACTCTTGGATTCCTTGCCATCCTTTCAAATGATCACTCTGTCTCAAGTTCGGATTCCTTGCCATCCTTTCAAATGACCACTCTGTCTCAAGTTCGGCTTCTATTGGAGCCGGCTGCTTGGGTGGTGTCTCAGGATCTCTGGGACGCATATTGGCATATTCCCATTCACCTGGGGTTCAGGGTCTGGTTAGGTTTCATGGTGGTGCAACAGGCTTACCGCTTTCGTTGCCTTCCTTTTGGCTTGAATTTGGCTCCTCACGTATTCACACATCTTACCCGGGGTCGTGGTGACCTGTCTGCATTTGCTAGGGGTTCGGGTTCTGGCCTACCTTGACGACTGGTTGGTGTGGGCTCCCAGCTGGTCTGCTTGTCTGTTCACCAGGGGGTGTAGTTCTTTCCCAATTTGCCGGGTTCAGGTTCCTGGTGAACTGGAGGAAATTCCATCTGGTTCCGTCCCAGGTTTGGACCTGGCTGGGCCTCGTTTGGGACTCAGACTGCTTTCATGTCTCTCCCTCCAGAGGCGTTGCTGTGGCTGCAGTGTTGCCTTCATCTTTTTCTGAGGGGTCCCAGGTCACTCGGTGGTTGCTCGAACAGTTGCGCAGGGAGTCTGAACTTTGTCGTGCTGGTTTACCCGCTGGGTCGGGTTTCTCTTCAGCATCTGTTCTGGTTCCTTTGGGGACGCCCCTTCTGCCTCTCTCACGATCGCTGGGTTCGGCCTCTGTGGGCCTTGTGTTGGTCGCCGAGTCACCGGCTTCCTCATCAGGTTTTTCGGGGTTCAATGCCTTGGCACCTACCAGAGCCCTCGCTTGATGTGTTCACAGATGCATCGTCTCTTGGCTGGGGCTTTGTGACCAGTGCTCACCAGGTCAGCCAGGGATGGTGAGGTCTGTCCTACCGTTGGGCTCACAGCATGGTTCGAGAGTTCGCAGCGTTTTGGCTGTCGCTTTGGAGGGTACGGGTCGTTTGGGGCTCCACGATCTGGTTCCATATGGACTGCTCTCTGGTGGTTCATTGCTTGAACTGCGGGGGGTTCTCTTTGGTCCTTGACTCTTTGGGGCTGGTTGCTTTGAGTGGCTTGTCTGCTGGTTTATCAGGGTTTGGCTCTCCGTGCAGTTTATATCTGGTAGGTGTCCAATGTCCTGGCGGACGGCCTGTCCCCGGAATGGACAGTCGATGTCGATGCCCTCAGTTGGTTCTGCCAGCCGTATGGGCTCCTGGGGGTGAACCTTTTCGTGCCGGCGTGGTCGTGGCGTCTCCCGATATATATGGCACTCTTCCACAACTGCGGAGCCGTCGCGGTGGATGGCTTTCGGCAGGACTGGTAAAGGTGGGGTTATTTATACCTCGTTTCCCTGGTCTAGCTGTTGCTTTGGATTCAGTTGGAGTCCTACCGTGGAAGAGTTATCCTAGTGGCCCCCTTGGTGGCCAACCCAGCCTTGGTTTCAGGCGCTGCTTGCTCGGTGTCTGTACCCGGGGCATTTTCCATGAATCCACCTCGTTCAGCAGATCGGACCAGTCCGGTACATGGCTGGTTTGGTCTACTCCACTCTTTGCGTCTGATCTTTTTGATGCGGGTTTATCACCATTTGTATGATGATCAGGTGGCTTCGTTGATGGTGTCCCATCTGTGAGCTTCGTCTTAGCAACAGTATTAAGTTTCCTGGCGTTCTTTTTGCCATTTTGTGTGTTTTCGTAGGTTGTCTTCAATTTTTGATTGGGTTGTCTTGTCTTTTCTTTCTTGTTTTTTCAAGACCGTCATTTGATGACGAATACTGTCACCTCATATAGTTCGGCGCTGGCGGAGCCACTCCAGCTTGTGTTCAGGGTGGATGTCACTTCTGCCCCATTCTGTAAGCTTTCTCATACTTTGTTTCATCCCTGGCCTGCTCATGCACTGCCTGAGCCATCCAGGTTCTTGCCCCTTTGGTTTGTGATTGTTTTTCCAAGACCCTGTTTCTGTTGCCTTTGGCCTCTGGGGGTCGGGTTGGTGAGCTTCATGCTCTCCTCCAGCGCAGGGGTTTTGCTTTTTTGGTTCTGGTGATCAGTTTGTTCGGTTACAGCCGTCTCCTCCTTTTCTGGCGAAGAACTAGACAGCAGCTTTCCGGAGGGGTCCTTGGATCCTTGATGCTTAGTTGGTCAGGCCGGGGGTGCATCTTATGTTGTGTCCGGTTGTGGCTTTAGCCAGCAACAGGCTGTTTATCTAGCCGCGGTCTATCCTCTTGCCCATGACGTTCGTAAGTTTGCTGATTTGGCTCCCATCTTCGGCAATATGTCTTGGGCTGACATTTGGACGTGGGGATTTTGGAGGTCGAACAGGGTCCTGGCCGCCCGTTATTTGGTAAATATTCCTGGTCCTAAGCATTCGTATGTGGCTTTGAGTCGCAGGTTGCAGCTAGTTGCCTTGACCTCGAGTTGAGGAGCGTGTGGCAGCCGCCTCCCGGGTAAGTCCCTCCTTTACTTATCTTGGGTTTTGTACCTCCAGGGAGCCAAGGGGCTCCCCACAGAAAACCAGCGTTGAATGTAATGAAACACCATTTTCTGGACGAGCCCCGGAGGCTCCCTGGCACCCTCCCTCCCTCCAGTCGGCGGTTTCGTTTTGCTTTTGATGCTCAGCCTCTGAACTGGAGTGTGAGTAGCCGGTGCGAGGGGTCCGGGGGTTCCCCTCTCCCCCTCCCGGGGAGGGGAGGGCTGCACAGACTAGCGATGCAGCGTTGTGATGTTTGCTTGTTTCCTTGAGAGTTGGGAGAGTTCTGCCTCCCTGTTCGGGTTTCGGTTGCAATTTTCTTACCAAGTGGGGTTTATTTTGTTATGCCTACCTTTCTGGGTGCCCAACCCCAGTCGATAGCAGACAAGGAATACCCCCAACAACAAGGGGGGGGCGGTCTCCATAGGCCATTCCTCCCTGTGCCTCTCTGAGGGGGCCAGGTTCTGGCTCTTAGTCCCCAGTAGGCTGAACTCCATTGCCTAATGCCCTAGACTAATATTTTGCATATCAGTCTGATAGCTCCAGGGAGCCTCCGGGGCTCACCCAGAAAATGGCGTTTCATTACATTCAATGCTAGTTTTTTTAGCCAATAATTTACTCTGTGCCATAACATGTTGGTGCATCAGTAGCTTTTCTTTAGCTCAAATCTGTTGTTCTTATTATTGTGATCATTATTATTATGGTTGTTGTTTCAGCTACTAGCTAGAAATTTCTAGATAAAGAGAATGTTTAGATAAATGATATTTCCATTCAAAGTATAATAAAAAAATATACATATTTGTTGGAAAAGCCTATGGTATGACTTGAAAGATATGCTGGTTTATAAAATAATACCAGAATCTAATGTAGGAATGCAATTCTCACAGAGATAGTTACCTTAATATTGCATCTCGACAGGGGTGGCAACTTATTTGCTTATTGTGTTCTGGCCTGATATGATTTGGATTTGGGCTGGTTCTTTGGTGACTATTTGGTAGTTTGTCTGGTTTGGCCAGCTTGTTGAGCACAGGCCATATTTTGTGCCCTGGCCATACTTTTTATTCTCTGGGGCTGTCGACCCTGCTTTTATGCTTGACAATGTTGACGGTTATCTTGAGGTTATCTTAAGGTTATCTTGAGATGCTTTTGGGGCTTAGTGTCCCCGTCAAGCCTGGTGTTCCAGTAAAACTGTCTACAAATAGTGCAGTGTTGTCATTAGACCAGGCTTCACCAGAACTGGTGTGTGAGGTACGTTGGGTACGAGCGGTATGTCCAGTACGAGTTCTAATAGCAGGCCCTGCACATGTGGCAGTATCAACATCATCATCACTCTCCTCACTTTCAATTTCATCCTCACATGCTGTTTCAGTTTCAACCTCCTCACTATCTACATCACTGTCACTTTCTGCACTTTCAAGATCAAGATCAGAAAAGTCTTCAACTAACGTCTGAAATTTTGTTGGTGTAAGTTTCACTTTGCTGTACTTTTGGTGTACACTACAGTACTTGGCTTCTCCCTCAGATATGTTTCTTTTTCTGCTTTCATCCTGGAATGGTACTGTTCTTGATCACTATCCATCTTGGAGTAAATATAGAGTTTTTATAAAGGCAGTAATAAGTATAGCTGAGGAAAAATAGGCAGAACGGGCACGTGTTGGACGCAAGGGGAGGCCACAGTGGTCACGAGCATAGACACGATAACAAGGACTTACCGCATAGAAGGCAGTGCCGTGATGCCACATGGGCCATCACAGAAAATGGGAAGATGTTGGCGCACATTTTAAAACATATCCCAAAATGATCGGGAAAAAATGGAATTTTAACAAATATTTTAATTTTGGACGCAACATGCATCCCTGCCGGACATCCGTAGAGTCACAGGTATTTATGGATGCAATATCCGTCCCCACCGACTGAAAGTGTTAAAGGGGGGGGGGAGGGGTTTCTTTACCATGGGAGCATAAGTTAGTACTGTACCCACCTCCGAATATTTCTATGCATGCTTATATCAGTATCTTCTGTTAGACACGTCTGGGAATAGCAGAATGACTGCTTAGAAAATAAGCTTTGTGCATGTGTAAAGCATCTTTCTCTGCATGTTGTTGTTCTGCTTCCATTCCTTTCACCTTTGCCTTCACTATGCTTTGAGGGTAGCTCTCTGTCAGTCATATGTTAGGAGGGTATAGACTCCGGGTTTGGGTTTACCCTACCTGGGGTAAAAATCTACCTGGGTTTGGGGTAAGTGTTGCCACCTGTTCGTAGTGAAGTGGTGCAAGCTTTTATGTAACTGGAAAATTAAGATTAGACCTATCCAGAGGTCCCATTGGTGGCCACAAGTGTGACATTACTGGGAATTCTTAGAGGCTTGTTCTTTTGAACAGACATTTGTAACATCAGTCTATTCTGGCTGAATGTCACTGTCCCTAGGGACTTTCAAGAGCCATATATGACCCCTTAGGAGTACTGTATTCTCTCTACTCACCTTTTTGTAGTGCCAGTGTCATGTGTTGCTTGCTTAATTGCATGTTGCGAGCCTTTAAAGTGCACGGGATGTACAGTATATCCTCTGGGAGCAGCAGAGTAACATACACAGAACTGTGCTTTCACAATCTGAAATATTTTTTGACTTTTCTAACATTACCAAAAGGGTTGGTTAGTACCTATGTTCTAATTATTTTCGTCTCATTAAATTTATATTACCTTGTTGTTCTTTCAAGACGAAAACTAAACTCCACCTCAAAGTATATATACAAGACCTTGTTTGAAGATGGACGATCATCTGATGTGTGCGTTGTTGCTCTTGGACAGGAGTGGCATCTCCACAAGGTCTACCTGTGTCAGGTTAGTGCCACATAGATACATTTCTTCTTTTAAATAATAAAGTACTGTATAATTTATTGAGAGCAGCTGACCAACATATAACTCTGTTCATTGAATGAAATATGTTACTTCAGGCTTATTGCCATGTTGAATTCATTTGCTTTCCTTGTGGACAATAAGAAACCAGTTTGCATGTCAGGATCTGGTTGAAAGAATCTTGCAATGTGGAATATGTTTCTTTACAAATGGTCCTGTCACGTAGTTGAATGCAGCAGCAGTGGAGTGTCAGATTTAGTGCACCATCATGCAACTACTCGCTATAAGATAGAAGCACAAAACAAAGCACTCAACACCTCCAAGAGATCATTGGAATCAAAGAGGAAAACCAGTTGTCTTTGCTAACAACAGGTTAAATGGGTTCATTTATTAAGCCCATTATGTGCCTCTATATAACCTTATTCTGCTAACATATTCAGGATGACATGGGGTGCATAATAAATGAACTAAATTAACCCCTGCAATACACACCTGTTTTTGGCAAAAACTTCATAGTGCAATTGTTAATGACATTTTTTCTGGGGAGAGCCCCTTTGGCTCCCTGGAGCTTACTAGGCTGATATGCTAATGTCAGATTTTGGCATCAGTCATGTGTATGGAGTTCTGTGGGCCTACCAGGGACCACGAACAAGAACCTGGCCCCCCTCAGAGAGGCATGGGGAGCAATGGCCTATAGAAACCCCCGTGTGGTTGGAAGCATTCTATGTCTGCCATCGACCAGGTCAGGCACCCAGAAAGGTAAGCATCGCAAAACAAACCCCTATTCTGGTGAAATTATTGCTACCAAAAGTCGAACAATTGGATAGAACTCCCCTAAAAGAAACAAGCAAACGATCATGGCGTCACACGTCGCCGCGCCACTGTCTGCGCTCCCGGGGAAGGGGGAGCCCCAGACCCCCTCATGCCGGCTATCCACCCGTCAGTTCTAATGCTGAACATTACTACTAAAAACACATGCTAAACATCCCAACTATGCTAAAACATCCCAACTCCTGCGAGCCCGCCAGGCTCGCAGGAGTTGAGATGTTTTCTGTACGCCGAAAGTTCCATCTTCTTCTTTGCCGGCTAGGGTTTCCGCCTTTGCTGGCTCCGTGGCCGCACCCACGGCTCTGCCTCTTCCTAGGCTCGATTGCCCCTTGGCAGGGCCGGTTTGGTTCTGCCTCGAGTCGCTCACCTTCTGTTGATGGTCGGGTGGCTTCGTTGATGGTGTCCCACCTGCGTGCTTCTTCTTGGCGGCAGTGAGGGGTTTTTGGCGGTCCTTCCTTTTCCTTCTGTCCCTCCTTCGGTAGCTGCGTTTGTTGGCATGGCCTTGTTCTTTCTTGTGGAGGTTTGGGGCCGTCATCTTGCCTCATACT
The DNA here is from genome assembly GCF_040958095.1 of Procambarus clarkii. Classification (NCBI taxonomy): domain Eukaryota; kingdom Metazoa; phylum Arthropoda; class Malacostraca; order Decapoda; family Cambaridae; genus Procambarus; species Procambarus clarkii. The sequence continues at coordinate 15,298,232 of NC_091192.1, forward strand.
ATCGCCTCGTATCATGTGGCGCTGGCGGGGCCGCTTTGGCTTGCTTTTGGTTTTGATGTTCTTTCTGCTCCGTTTCGCAAGCTGTCTCGTGCATTATTTCACCTCTGGCCTGTTCTTGTGCCGCCTGAGCCATCCTGGTCATTGGACAAAGTGCTCTTTTCTTTCTTCTCCTCAGTTTGTTGTGACCCCTTCGGTTCAGGATTGTTCTCCAAGGCTCCTCTTCTGTTGGCATTGGCCTCTGGGGGTCGGGTTGGGGAGCTTCAAGCTCTCCTCCAGTGCAGGGGTCTCTGCTCTCTCGGTCTTCGTGATGGTTTTGTTCGTCTGCAGTTGTCTCCTTTTCTGCCGATGATTGAGACTGCTGCTATCTGGAGGGGTCCCTGGGTTGTTGATGCTTGGTTGGTTGGGCCGGGAGTGCATCATGTTTTGTGTTCGGTGGCGGCTCTTCGCCGTTACAGTACTTGTGTGCCTCTGTGGCTGGGGATGCGCTTTAGGTTGATCCGGTTTTCCTTTCTTCCCTGTTCGCGGGTGCGGGTCTCCCAAGTCGTCTGCAGAGTTCTTATGGCTAGCCAGCCTGTGGTCTATCCCCATGCCCATGACGTTCGTGCATTCACTGCCGTCTTTGGTGCCATGTCCTGGGCTGACATTCGGGCACGGGCTTTTGGATGTCGTACAGGGTCCTGGCTGCTTGTTGCCTCGTGCACGTCCTTAGGCCTAGTCGGGTCTGTGTTGTTTTGGGTTGGCGGTTGCAGCCGGTTGTCTCGACTTTGAGTTGTGGAGTGAGCAACGACCGCCTCCCTGGTATGTCCCTATGTTCTTCCTCTGTGGGTAGTTAGCTCCGGGGAGCCGAACCCCCCCCCCCCCCCCCCCCCAGAAAACCAGCATTGAATGTAATGGAACGCCATTTTCTGGGTGAGACCTGGAGGCTCCCCGGCATCCCTCCCTTCCCCTAGTCGGCAGTTTTTCGTGTGTTTTGACATCCAGCCTCAGAACTGACGGGTGGATAGCCGGCGTGAGGAGGTCTGGGACTCCCCCTTCCCCCTCCCAGGGAGGGGGGGAGCTGCGCAGACAGCGGCGAGGTGATGTGTGACGTCATGATCATTTGTTCATTTCTTTTAGGGGAGTTTTATCCACTTGTTTGGCTTTTGGTAGCAATAATATCACCAAAATAGGGGGTTGTTTTGAGATGCTTACCTTTCTGGGTGCCTGACCCGGTCGATGGCAGATATAGAATGCTTCCAACCACACCAGGGTTTTTATAGGATATTGCTCCCCATGCCTCTCTGAGGGGGCCAGGTTCTGTCTCGTGATCTTCTTGAGATCTTGAGATGATTTCGGGGCTTTTAGTGTCCCCGCGGCCCGGTCCTCGACCAGGCCTCCACCCCCAGGAAGCAGCCCGTGACAGCTGACTAACACCCAGGTACTTATTTTACTGCTAGGTAACAGGGGCATAGGGTGAAAGAAACTCTGCCCATTGTTTCTCGCTGGCGCCTGGGGGATCGAACCCAGGACCATAGGATCACAAATCCAGCGTGCTGTCCGCTCGGCCGACCGGCTCCCTTCGACCGTGATCCCCGATAGGCCCACAGAACTCCATACACATGACTGATGCCAAAGTCTGACATTAGCATATAAGCCTAGTAAGCTCCAGGGAGCCTCCGGGTCTCATCCAGAAAATGATGTTTCATTACATTCAACGCTGGTTTTTTGCTTTTATAAATGTTCAGGTAAAGTTAATGTCAAAATGTTTCCAAACTTAACTATTTTCATTTCAAAACACAGAGTGATGAAAACATTAAAAAACATTAAAATATAGCCCTAATTAAAATAAAAATCCAGCCAACTCTCAAAACGACATTTGTTGGCCGGCGCAGTTGTGGGGTTAACTAAAAACAGGTTAGCAATTACCTGCTTGACCAGCCATGACTAGATGGAATTTTATTTTGTGTTTTTTTAGGAGAGACTTCCATGCTGGAGCTGCATTCTCATAGGTAGGATCTTTTGAAGGTTGTATATATTATTCTGAGGGCTATATCTAGGTTTTAAAGTTTTTGCATATACTGCCATTGTTTTGTTAACGTTTTTCTGAGGTGCCAAGCTGGGTACTATATACTGTATATTGCATACCATCTTCCCAGAGTTTTCCCTTTCCCTATTTCTGGGAGCTGCTTCCCGTTTAGCACAACCATGGCCACGGGGGCTTTCCAGGGCTGTAGGGTGAATGAGTCCTACAGGAAGCCCAAGCACTGGAGCCAGCTATGCCAGTAAACCCTGTTGATGAAGGCAACCAGACCACTAGAAGCCAAAAGGAAAGCCCAGGGAGTAGCAAGGAAGTTCCACCACACATAACCTAGGCATGCCTAAAAGGCAAACCACCACCAAAAAACCAGCATCGAGTGTAATGAAACGCCATTTTCTGGGTGAGACCCGGAGGCTTCCCGGAGCTATCCAGGCTGATATGAATATCATTAGACTTTTGCATCAGTGTGAATGAAGTTCTAGGCCTACCGGGGACCTCGAGACAGAACCTGGCCCCTCAGAGAGGCACAAGGAACAATGGCCTATAGAAATGTATATGTGATTTGGCGCATTCTATGTCTGCCATCGACTGGGCCAGGCACCCAGAAAGGTAAGCGCCACAAAACAAACCCCCTATTCTGATTAAAACAATGAAAATAGACAAACGAGTGGACAGAACTCCCCCAATTGAAAATGAGCAAATGAGCATGATGTCACATGAGCCGCTTCACATGTCTGCGCAGCTCTTCCCTCCTCAGGAGGGGGAAGGTGGAGCCCCAGATCGCCGTACCAGCGATCCATACCCCAGTTCTAAGGCTTGATGTCAAAACGTGTGAAAACAATGCCAACCAGAGGGAGGGAGGGAGGGAGGGAGGGAGGGAGGGAGGAAGGGTTGCCAGGAAGCCTCCGGGTCTCGCCCAGAAAATGGCATTTCATTACATTCAACTCTGGTTTTCTAGGGGTGGGGGGGGTGGGGGGACCCTTTTGGCTCCCCGGAGCTACTTCTCCAAAGGCGAAAACGAGAGGGACTTACCTGGGAGGCGGTCAGTGCTCGCACCTCAACTTGAAGTCAAGACAACAGGCTGCAACCACCGACCCAAAGGGACACAGGCCCAACTAGGCACAGGAACATTAACGAGGTAGCATGCAGCCAGGACCCCGTTCGACCGCCAAAAACCCTGCGCTAGAATGTCAGCCCAAGACATGTTACCGTTAAGCGCAGCAAACTTACGAACTTTATGGGCACGAGGATAGACTGCAGGCTGGCTAGACCGAATAACCCTGCGGATGACCTGAGAGACCCGAACCTGAGAACAGGGAAGAATGGAAACTGGATCAACCCAAAGCACGTCCCGGGCCACAGAGGCTGTGGCGCGCAAATAACGGTGGAGAGCCGCAACTGGACACAACACATGATGCACCCCCCTGCCTGATCAACCAAGCATCAACAATCCAAGGACCCCCTCCAGAAAGCAGCAGTCTCAATCTTCGCCAGAAAAGGAGACAGCTGCAAACGAACAAACCTATCACCATGAACAAGAGAGCAGAAACTCCTGCGCCGGAGGAGAGCATGAAGCTCCCCAGCCTGACCCCCAGAGGCCAATGCCAACAAGAAAAGAGCCTTGGAAAAACAATCCTGAACCGAAGGGGCCACAGCAAACTGAGGAGAAGAGAGATAGGAGAGCACCAGGATAGCCCAGGCGGCACATGAGCAGGCCAGAGGTGAAACAATGCCCAAGACAACTTGGGAAACGGTGCAGAAGTAACAACAATACCGAAAGCAAGCTGCAGCGGCTCCACCAACTCTGCATGATACGAGGTGACAGTATTCGCCATAAGATGCCGGTCCTGAAACAGTCATATCTTGAGGTTATCTTGAGATGATTTCGGGGCTTTTAGTGTCCCCGCGGCCCGGTCCTCGACCAGGCCTCCACCCCTAGGAAGCAGCCCGTGACAGCTGACTAACACCCAGATACCTATTTTACTGCTAGGTAACAGGGGCATAGGGTGAAAGAAACTCTGCCCATTGTTTCTCTCCGGCGCCTGGGATCGAACCCAGGACCACAGGATCACAAGTCCTGCGTGCTGTCCGCTCGGCCGACCGGCTCGAGAAAAGACAAAACAACCTTAACAGAAAGCAAAGTACAATGACGAAGAGACAGAAAGAACAGAAAGGACCGCCAGGAAACGTCATACTGCCACCGAGACGAAGCCTGCAGGTGGGACACCATCAAAGAAGCCACGTGATAGACTCGAGTCAAAAAGACCAAACGTGAAGACTTGAAGAAAAGAGCGAACCAGTCTCGTAACGGACCAAACCGATCTGCTGAAAGAGGCGGAGCCGTGAAAAAACCTCCGGGTTCGGACACTGAGCAAGCAGCGCCTGAAACCAAGGCTGTGCTGGCCACCATGGGGCCAAGAGGACAACTCTCCCCTGGTAAGTCTCCAAGTGAGCTAGGACCTGGAGCAATAACTGAACCGGGGAAAAGAGGTATAGGAACCCCCGACCTCGACCAGTCCTGCCGGAAGGCATCAATCCTGACAGCCTCACGGTCGGGGAAGGGCGCCGCATATTCCGGAAGATGCCTCGACCACGCTGAAGCAAAGAGGTCCACCTCCGGGCGCCCGAATGTCTGGCAGAGCCAACTGAATGAGTCGGCATTGACCATCTATTCCGTGGACAAGGGGATGAACCGGGACAGGCTGTCCGCCGGGACATTGAACACCCCCCTGCATGTGAACTGCCCGGAGAGCCAAACCCTGAGAATGGAGCCGGATCGTCGAGCTGCTGGCTACCCGAACCCTCCAAAGCGCAAACCACACCACTGTGAAATCCCGCACCGTGCTGTGGGCCCGACTGAAGGACGGACCCACCTCCCCTGGCCGGCCTGGTGAGCACTGGTCACACTGCCCCAGCCGAGAGACGGCGTGTCCGTGAACACATCGAGTGAGGGCTCGGGCAAGCACCAAGGCACTGAATCCCCCAAAAAACGTCGACGTAGCAGCTGACGCAAGGCCCCCGGGGTCGAACCCAGTGATCACGAGAAATGTGGAACGTGGGCACCACGACCCGGGTAAGGCGTGCAAACACGAGCGGTGCCAGGTTCAACCCAAACGGGAGACAACGAAACCGGAAACTTTGACACCTCACAACAAAACCGAGCCAGTTCCTGAACCCTGGATGAATCGAGACATGCCAATATGCGTGGGTCAGAGACAGGGACAGAGTGGTCATCTGAAAGGAGAGACAAGAAACCCAAGGATTCAAAGGGGATAAGTCCAGAATGAACTGCAGATCCGCACAGTCCCGTTTGGGAACTGGAAACAGATGTGATACCCACCTGAGAGACGTTGTTTCGACCACGCCCAAGCATACCCACTCCAAGATGACCCGACAGAGTGCAGCAGAAGAGGCCTGCCTCGCCAGCCCCGAACCCCCCAAAGGATGAGGAGCCACCCAACACCACTGCAGGCCACGAGAAACGACCTGAAAATCCAACAAATCATGAGACCAGGCATGAGCGAACAGAGCCAGCCTCCCCTCCATCGCCCCGTCAATGGGGCGAACCGCTAAAGGACCAACGCCCCTTACAAGAACCCGACCTGCGCCTACAGAGCGATCACCGCGCTGACCAGATGCAGATGGTTCTGAAGGCAGCACCGGCTCTGAAACTGGCACCTGTGGCCTACACTGACGAGTGGAACCCCGAGCCCTGGCACGATCTCTCCAGAAAGAACCCACCTGGGACCACTGGAGAACCAACAAATCAGATATCGGACAAAAACTGGACGAGGCCGCCTGCATATATTGCTCGACCGCAGAGTCCACAAACAGCAAACCAGGGCCCAAGTAGATTCCAAGGAGAACGCGAGCACCACCTGCCGACACACGAGACGCGCAGCAAAAAACCACGACAGCGCATCCCGCAGGATCGGCGCAAATAGCTCCAGCAGAGCAGATGACGCACGAGCACCTGAGACTAAGGCACCAGACCCAGGAACGGCCCCAAGCACCTCAAAATCCTCCGCAAGCCAATCTGAAGACAGCTCCAGGAGGGAAAAGAAAAGCAAGACCGAAGCCAAGAAGCCCCGAGCGGGCAAGTCCTCAGCCACAAGCGCAGGTGGAGGGTTATCTTTCAACACCACATCGGACAGGTGTTTGAGAGCCAGAGGTGCGTGCGCCACCCATGGTTGCTCATTCAGTACTAACTCAGCCAGCAGCCCTAGGGCATTCTGGGAATTTTTTCCAAGATGGCTGCCTCTCACTGGAGGTCCTAAGAGTCCATTTCATACACAACCAACTTCGTACACATTTAGAATTGGTACCGAAAAATCAAAAAGAGTTTTCTCTGTTGGCGCAGTTTCCCGCCTACTGAGAATACTCAGTTGGCGCAGTTAAGTGGTTAAGAAACATGGAGCAGCCTACCTGCCGAGCACCGAATGAACCTTTAGCTATGAGACAAATGAAAAAAAATATTGAACAAATTTGAAGAAAGAAAGATGTCATAAAGGTTTGTTCAGTGTATGTAAGGTAGGCTGCTCCATTATTTAAAACATTGAATATCATATTGATGTTTTTCTGTGGTAGAACGGATTAATTTGATTCCCATTACTGTATTGTCAATGGGGACATTCGTTTTGTATGACGTCCGTTTCATATGACGATCACGGCGCCGGCAGATTAATTTCGTTATTCGAGGTACCACTGTTTTTATATAATAAAATGTGTAAACTATCGCTGTACTCAAAATTATGGTGTGCATATTAGTGATTCAATTATGTTCATAAAACAATAAACAGTTTTGCTGTTATTACACTATATACACAGGTTATATATAAGTATCTGCCTGTTTTGCTCACTATAACGAACCACTAAGTTGGTATTGTGAATCAAAATGCAACGAGGAGTGACAACCACACACCATCCAGCCACTCACTGCCACTCCCTCCCTCCCTCAACAACACCTCACTCGCCCTCATTCTCCTCCCACAATACTGTTCTTGCATTTATTCACTATACACAAGTTATATGTAAGTAATTACATGTTTTGTTCACCATAACTGTACATCTAAGCTTGTATGGTGAGTAAAGGCAATAAGACGTAGCTACTCACACAGTCAGCTGGTGGCGGCCTCCCTCAAGGCCAGACACACTAATATTTCTCCTCCAACAATATTGTTTGTGATGTTATTACGCTATATACACACATTATATATAAGTATCTACCTGTTTTATTTACCATACCTGTACAAATAAGCTGTTATGGTGCCCAAAGACCATAGTGGCCACCAGTAAACATGACAAGTCGTGCAGACGACGCTCCTCCCTCACCAAAATGGCGGCTTCCAACCTACTCCTATTGCTGTTATTACACTCTATACACACACATTATATATAAGTAACTTCTCCTCAGGTGAACACAAATGGTGAACATTTGTGTTCACCATAGCGAACCACTAAGCTGGTATGGTGAGTGCAGTCAATAAAAGGTGGCCACACACAGTCAGAAGATGACGCCACCACCCTCCCTCCCACAGCATTACTCCTCCCTCCATGGAGCACAGCGCTAAATATCACCACAATCCTGCTATTATCAGAATCCAGGTCAGTTTTATCACAGTCAGGGGTTTTCTGTAATACTATCATCGCTAAATAATAGCATGAACATATATATTTTGACATTTTTAGGTGATGCTGTGGTCACAAACTGTACAGCAGTGCTGTGCGCTCATGGTGCGTGCATCAGCCTTGGTGGCTCACTCAATACTGAAGCTCTCACACCCAGGAATGTTGGCCACGATTTTTTTTCTAGGTGGCGTCTGTCAACTATCGGTCGTGGCTGCACTATAGCTGCCCCTATCCCACGCGGGGCGTTTAAATTAAGGCGCTAGACACTAAAACAGCTATTAATGTATTGTGCTGTTCCTGTTTTGTTTCTCAAATCATCTATATATGTATTGTGCTGTCGAAGGGTTAAGGCTATCTCATATAAACAGGTGGAGAATTTTGTTGTTACTAATAAAGCTTTTTTAATTTTCAACAGAGCCCCTACTTTGGGAGCATGTTCTCAGGAAACTGGTCAGAAACCAACCAATCTCGGATTACAATTGAGATTCTCGATGACAATATCAATATTGATGGTAAGTGAAGTTAAACATGTAAACCATTTGCTGTACTGACATTGACTTGTACTTCCTCTACATCTTTCTCAATAGTGTGTTATGATTTACAATGTTGTGCACAGTGAGTACTCTACCAGAAAATAGTACAGTACTCGTTAAAAACAAGTTACTGGTGTTAAGAATAAAGTCATGCTAGACAATTTTTAGATAACTTTCATTAGGAACAAAATCTATTTTGGTAACTAAAAACTTGCAGTGCTGCTATGCTTTTATAAATATTTAAACATTTCTTGCATGTATATACAAGATTGACTAAAACAGTAACTATCTACTGTACATCATTTCTGTTGATCCTGCAAGTTCAGAAAATGTATAATTTCTGGTTTAATTATGACTGTGTGTGTGTGTGTGTATGTCAGCCCTTCACCTGGCACTGGGTCAGTTCTACAAGGATGACATTGAGGTGGAAGCTGCGCAGGTGATTCCTCTCCTTGCGACTGCTCTTCTTCTCCAGATGGATCCGCTCATCGACCAGTGCACCTGCATCATGCTCGAGACCATCAACTTACAGGTGTGTCATCAACCCTTTCTCAATTAATCTACAAGTGTGCTATGAGGCCATCAACCTTTTTGTTTACTAAGCCCAGTTTCCAACCCTTGAGCTTTCACCTCGAGTCTGTAATGTTTCTATAAAAGAGAATGTCTGTCTCAAGTTGCAGGTCAGATACTTGATGCTAGATTGATTCATCCAAGATTGGGCGAGGATTTAACTGACGGGAGGACACAATGACCAACAACAGTTCCTGGAGGAATGTAAATGTCGGGTGCTTTAGTTTGCTGTTGTGATTTATAACGCTGTGCATAGTGAGTGCCGGAAACTGACGGGAAGACACAGTGACGAACCAGTAGATTACAATTATGTTACTTTAGATTATTATTGTTATTTATGGTCATATGCCCATATAAAATGAGTACATTTTCAACATTAATTATATGCCATCACCTGTAATTTTCCTTACCAGTAACATGGTAGAAAAATCTTCCAGTTACTCAAATGCTGAAAAAAATAAACAATCAATAAAAGCCTTGCAAACACCCTAAAGAATTACAAAATTACTGAATACAAAAAAAAAATGAAAAAAAATCCAAAACCTTCCAAGAATAAATTTCAAAACGGTGCTCCCTAGTGTTTCCCTTGTGCTGCCAGGGTTCTCTTCCCTGGAGTGTTCTGGGACTTAGGAGATCTGCCTCATTTGTGGTAGGTTTTGCCTTGGGGTGAGTCATGGGTTTTCACCTCTGTCTTTTCCCCAGTTTGGAACGTCTTTGGCTGGTGGGGCATTACTGGGCATTCACAGCTGCACTACAGTGCACCGAGGTGGGTAAATCAACCCAGTCTAGACCAAGTGGTTTAGGCTGTGGGACTCCCTTTGGTCCTTGTCTCTTTGAAGCTGAGCGCTATAGGTGGCTCTTGTGTTGGGTTCTCGGGCATTGGCTCTCCATGCCGTTCATGTTCAGGGAGTGTGCAGCATTCCAGGCCGACGGTCTGTCCCGATTCCGCCCCATTCCAGGGAGTGGATTGTCGTTGCCACTTCCCTCTTATGGCTGTGTGAGACGTTCAGGAGTTCGGAAGTGGATCCCTTCGTGTCGCCTTGGTCCCGGTGTTCCTCCCTTATGTAACGCCATTCCCCGATTCCGAGGCCCTTGCAGTGGATGTCTTTTGGCAGGACTGGATAGCTTGGATTCCTACTGGGGGTGGGCACTCTTGGCTTCTTGGTGTCTGGCCCTGCCCTGGTTTCCAGCACTGCTTGCGGAGTGCTCAAATCCGACCACCTTTCCATGGCTCCACCTCCTCCGGAGGCTCGGCCTCACTAGGTCGACCTTCTCCTCCATTCTTCACATCTGGTCCTTCTGATGTTGAGGTATTGTCCCTTCTGTAACATTCAAAGGGCTTACAAGATGTTATGCCTGTGGAGTTTGTAGAGGCATGGAGGTCAGTACATGGTTCTTGGTGGTTGTTCCACTATTTTCTTTCATTGTCATTCTTTCTGTGGGGAGCCCAGTCGGCTTCCTGAAACTATCAGAACTGATATGTGCTATATTAGTTTGGGTCATCATTCACCAGAGTCCTTATGCCTACTAGGGACCATGAGCCAGAACCTGGCCACTTCAGAGAGGTGCTAGGAGAAGTGCTATGAGCACTTTACATTTGAAGTATGTCATAATTGCCATCGACTGAGGAAGGACCCAGAAAAGTAGGTGAGTCAAAACAGACAAATGTCTGGTGAACCTGTGCAATCTAAGTCCTAAAAGATCAAAATATCTCCCCCTAAAAAGAAGCATAACAAGCATCACTTCACGCAACTAGCACTCCCGCTCGTTAGTACTAGCTGGGGTAGCACTAGCTGGCTCACAGCCGGTTCACATGAGCCAGCAGCCCACCACTCTAGTTCTTGAACTGATATGCTGGCAGTTGAATTGTCACCTCTGGGCTCAATTTCCTGTTCTGGATTTTTGCCCTGTGGGGCTTTTCTAGCTGTGTGTCGGTATGGTGGCCAGGTGTCTTACTGTACTGGAGCTACGTGTGCCTAGGTTACCTTCCCTAGGTGCTCCATAAGTACTGCCCTTGCATGGCAGGGTTATCTTCTCTGGGACGTTCGGGAATCATTCCCTGTTGAGGACTTTTTTGCTTGAGGTTGTCTTCATCCTTGGGGTGCGTCTGGGGTCTTGGAGGCTTTCCGTCTTGTCCCAGGTAGGGGCGTGTTTTGGCTGGGAGGGGCGCACTACAGCTGAGTCGACCCAGCAGACTCTTCTTGGAAACCTTTCCCCATGGAATCCACCTTTTCATCAGGGATGGTGGGTCTGGATGAGCGCTCTGCCCGGGGGCCTTCGTCGGGAGTTCCCAGGGCTCAAGGGGAGTCCACTTGGAGCTTTTGGGCTCCTTTTCATCCTGCTTGGACCCCTTATGGCCTCTGGGCAGGGGTTGTTGCTGAAGGGGAAATGGTTTTCATCCCCTCCTTTCCTTTAAGAATTCATATTGCTGTATTTGCTGTCATGAATTATGCACCCTCGTGTCGGATGCGTCTATCTTTTACTTGGATGTTTTGTACTGAGAGAGAGAAAAAACTATTTTCGTGTGTTCCAGGGGTCCCCACGTCTGCTCACCAGGGGTGTGGTTCTTTCCAGATCGCCGGGTTCGGGTTCCTGGTGATCTGGAGGCCATTCCATCTGGTTCCATCCCGGGTTCAGACCTACCTGGGTCTTTGTTTAGGACTCTTGGGCCGCTTCTTTGTCTTTGCCTCCAGAAGCGTTGCTGCGGCTGTGGTTCCGCCTTCGGCTGTTTATGAGGGGGTCCCGAGTCACTTGGTGGTTGCTCGAGCGGTTGCGCGGGAGTCTGAACTTCGCCGTGCTGGTCTGCCCGTCGGGTCGGGTTTGGCTTCGGCGTCTGTTTGGTTCCTTCGGGGACTCCCCTTCCGCCTCTCTTGCAATCGTTGGGTTCATCCTCTGGGGATCTTGTGTTGGTGCTGCGTCACCGGCTTCCTCTTTTGGGCTTTTCGGGGTTCCATGCCTAGGCGCCTCCCCAAGCCTTCGCCCAGTGTGTTCTAGGACAGGTCGTCTCTCGGCTGGGGCTTTGTGACCCAACCTGTCCTCTTAAAAATAACGTCGCTTTTCGCTTTTCGCTTTTCACAGCACGGTTCGGGAGTTTGTGGCTGTCAGGTTTGCGCTTCGGAGGGTTTGGGTCACTCGGGGCTCTACCATCCGGCTCTGTTCGGACTGTTCTCCGGTGGTTCAGTGTTGGAACCACAGTGGTTCTCTAGGTCCTTGACCTTGGGGTTGGTCCCTTCGAGTGGCTCGTCTGCTGGATTCTTGGGGTTTGGCTGTCCATGCATTTCATGTCCTGGGTGTGTCCTATGTCCTGGTGGACGGCCCGTCTCAGTTCATTCCTCTTTTCATGGATTGACCAGTCGTCGCCGACTCGTTTCGTTGACTCTGCCAGACGTACGAATTCCTGGACATGGACATCTTCGCGTCGGCATGGTCTCTGCGTCTCCCATTCTATGTGGCACCCTTACCCGCCTGTGAGGCATTCGCGGTGGATGCCTTTCGGCAGGACTGGTCGAGGTGGAGTTACCTGTTCCTCTTCTCCCAGTCCAGCTGTTACTTCGGGTTCTGGCTCGGTTGGAGTCCTTTCCAAGGAGAGTAGTCCTTGTGGCCCCTTGGTGACCGGCCTAGGGTTGTTTTCAGACGCTGCTTGATAGGTGTCTGAACCAGGGGTATTTCCCACGGCTCTGCCTCTTTCGGCAGCTTGGACCGATCCTGTACGTTGCTGGTTTGGCCTTCTCTTCGGCTCTAATGTCTGGTCTCTTGACGCAGGTGTATCACCATGTCTAGGGTGATCAGGTGGCTTCGTTGATGGTGTCCCACCTGCGAGCCTCGTCTCGGCGACAGTATGACGTTTCCTGGCATTACTATTTGCCATTTTCTTGCTCTTCGTAGGTTGTTTCTCTTTCGCATCGGGTTGTCTTGTCCTTTCTTGGTTTTTCGGGTCTGTTAATTAATGCTTCTTACTGTCGCCTTGTATTGTGCTGTGCTGGCGGAGCCGCTCTGGTTTGCGTTCGGGGTGGACGTCACATCCGCCCCGTTCCGCACGCTTTCTTGTGCTTTATTTCACCTCCGGCCTGCTCATGCGCCACCTGAGCTGTCCTGGTCCTTGATCAGGGTGCTCCCTTAATTTTTCTCTCCTTGGTTTGTGGTAGCCCCTTCAATTCAAGATTGTTTTTCGAAGGCCATATTTTTGTTGGCATTGGCCTCTGCGGGTCGGGTCGGGGAGTTTCCGGCTCTCCTCTGGCGCAGGGGTTTGTGCTCTTTTGGTACTGGTGGTAGATTTGTACGTTTGCAGCCTTTCTCCGTCCTTCTGCCAACGGCCGAGTTGGCTGCTTTCTGGAGGGGTCTTTGGGTTATTGATGCTTGATTGGTTCATGTGTTGTGTCTGGTTAAAGATCTTCACCGTTGCCTGCGTGCTGTGGCTGGGGATGCGTTTTGGGTTGATCTAGTTATCCTCGTTACTTGTCTCCCAGGGCTCGCAGGGTTCTTAAGTCTACCAGCCTGGGGTCTATCCTGGTGCCTGTGCCATTTGGACGTTTACAGCTTTTGTTGCCGTGTTTGGTGATGTCTTTGGCTCATTTAGGGTGCGGCGATTTGGGGGTCACACAGGTTCCTGGCCGCCCTTTATTTTGTGAGTGTGTCTGCTCCTGTGCTTCTTGTTTTGCTTTGGGTTACAGGTTGCTGCTTGTTACCTGGTTGATACCTGGTTGATGGGGTTCTGGGAGTTCTACTCCCCAAGCCCGGCCTGAGGCCAGACTTGACTTGTGAGAGTTTGGTCCACTAGGCTGTTGCCTGGAGTGGCCCTCAGGCCCACATACCCACCACAGCCCGGTTGGTCCGGCACTCCTTGAAGGAAACAATCTAGTTTCCGCTTGAAGATGTCCACGGTTGTTCCTGTAATATTTCTGATGCTCGCTGGTAGGACGTTGAACAACCGTGGGCCTCTGATGTTCATACAGTGTTCTCTGATTGTGCCCATGGCACCTCTGCTCTTCACTGGTTCTATTCTGCATTTTCTTCCATGTCGTTCACTCCAGTACGTTGTTATTTTACTGTGCAGATTTGGGACCTGTCCCTCCAGTATTTTCCATGTGTATATTATTTGGTATCTCTCTCGTCTCTTTTCTAGTGAGTACATTTGGAGAGCTTTGAGACAATCCCAATAATTTAGGTGCTTTATCTCGTCTATGCGTGCTGTATATGTTCTCTGTATTCCCTCAATTTCAGCAATCTCTCCTGCTCTGAAGGGGGAGTACTGAGTACTTGAGTACTGAGCAGTACTCAAGATGGGACAACACAAGTGATTTGAAGAGTACAACCATTGTGATGGGATCTCTGGACTTGAAGGTTCTCGTAATCCATCCTATCATTTTTCTGTCTGACGCAATACTTGCTTGGTTATGCTCCCTAAACGTTAGGTCGTCGAACTTCATTATTCCCAAATCCTTGACATGCTGTTTTCCTACTATGGGCAGATTCGATTGTGTTTTGTACCCTGTATTATGTTTAAGATCCTCATTTTTGCCGTATCTGAGTACCTGGAATTTATCACCGTTAAACATCATGTTATTTTCTGCTGCCCAATCGAAAACTTTGTTAATATCTGTTTGTAGTTTATCAATGTCTTCAGCAGAAGTAATTTTCATGCTGATTTTTGTATCATCTGCAAAGGATGACACAAAGCTGTGACTTGTGTTTTTGTCTATATCTGATATGAGAATAAGGAACAGCAGTGGTGCAAGGACTGTACCTTGAGGTACAGAGCTTTTAACTACGCTTGGACTCGATTTTACTTGATTGACTGTTACTCTTTGTGTTCTGTTCGACGGGAAATTGAGTATCCAGCGTCCTACTTTACCAGTTATACCCATTGACCTCATTTTGTGTGCAATCACTCCATGGTCACATTTGTCGAATGCCTTTGCAAAATCTGTGTACATGACATCTGCATTATGTTTTTCCTCTAATGCCTCAGTGATTTTGTCATAGTGGTCAAGTAGCTGTGAGAGGCATGATCTTCCTGCTCTAAATCCATGTTGGCCTGGATTGTGGAGGTCATTGGTTTCCATGAATCTAGTGACCTGACTCCTGATCACTCTCTCAAATACTTTTATTATGTGGGATGTTAGTGCAACTGGTCTATAATTCTTTGCCAATGCTTTGCTACCACTCTTGTGTAGAGGGGCAATGTCTGCTGCTTTAAGTGCATCTGGTATCTCCCCTGTGTCCAAGCTCTTCCTCCACACTATACTGAGTGCCTGTGCTACTGGCACTTTGCATTTCTTTACAAATATTGAATTCCATGAGTCTGTCAATCTTGAAGTCTGTTGTCTTGACTTCTGGTTGCGGAGTTTGTGGTGGCCGCCTCCTGGGGTCAACCCTTTCTTTTCCTTCTCATTGGGTATGTAGCTCCAGGAAGCTGTAGGGGCTGCTCACAGAAAACCAGCATTGAATGTAATGAAAAGCCATTTTCTGGGTGAGCCCTGGAGACTCCCTGGCATCCCTTTCTCCCCACTGGTCGGCGATTTTTCGTGTTGGTTGATGCTTAGCTTCCGAACTGGGTCTAGGCAGCCAGCGCGGTGAGGTCCGGGGCTCTCCCTCCCCCTCTTAGGGAGGGGAGGGCTGCACGGATGATCGGCGCGGCAGTAAAGTGTGATGTTTGCTTGTTTGTTTGTTTCCTTGGGATTGTAGGGAGTTTCTACCTCTCTGTTCGGTTTTTTGTTTTAGTTTCTTACCATGTGGGGTTTGTTTTGTTATGCCTACCTTTCTGGGTGCCTAACCCCAGTCGATGGCAGATAAGGAAAACCCCCAACCACAAGGGGGTTTTCCAGGGCCATTGCTCCCTGAAACCTCTCTGAAGGGGTCAGGTTCTGGTGCTGGTCCCTGGTATGTCTGAACTCCATAGCTAATGTCCCGGTCTAATATAATATACTTTCGCCTGATAAGCTCCAGGGAGCCTCCGGGGCTCGCCCAGAAAATGGCGTTTCATTACATTCATTGCTGTTTTTTTCAAGATGGCGTCTGTTTAGAATTGGGGTCGGCTTGACTATTGCTGCCCTTATCCCTCGTGGGGCCTTTAAAATCGTGTGCTAGACCCTCAATCGTTTATGTACGATGTGCGCGATTTTGTGACAGTTACTCCCTTCGTATATGTATGTATTGCGCAGTTTAAGGGTTAAATGGGTGGATACTATGGAGAGAGATGTCTTCTCCTTAGTTCATCTCATTTCTTAAAGGTAAAGGCGATATTGATAATGAATATGTGGAACAACTCCAGACATGATATGATAAGAGCTGCTGCAGAATTATTCTGGGCTGAAAACTTGTAGTTAATGAATACCCTCTTATTTTTTGTTTAAATTATCATAAATAATTTAACCAATTTGCTGCATGTTGTATTAATGACATTGTACAGTGGCACCTCGATTAATGAGTTTAATCTGTTCCGGCACCGAGCTTGTCATGTGGAAACGAGCCATGTGTCATGTGGTCATGTTATACGAAACAACAACAAAACTGTCATAAAAGGTGTCAGAGAACCAGTGGAAACGCTCGTTAATCGAGGAATAGCTCGTTAGTAGAGACAAATGTTCTGTGAGTGGCTCGCTCGTTACTTGAAATGCTCGTATATAGAGCCGCTCGTTAATCGAGGTGCCACTATGTGTGCAATTTACTGTCCTGTTCACGAGTGACAGATCCTGTGTTTGCTGGCTTTCAGACTGTGCTCCAGTACCATGAGGCTGCAAGGAGGTACGGAGTGGTGGAAGTGGACAAAGCATGTAAACAGTGGCTACTCCACAACCTCCTTACACAGGTGAGGACACATGCAGGTGGTAAGTGAGAAGCCCGGGACACCACTAGCTTCCATGATGGCAAGATATGCCCAGTTATTATGAAGTATTTTTTTTTTTTAATTAATCCATGAAACTGATGTCACTCTATATATATTTCCTAATTACTGTATATATAAAAAATAAGACTGTCTTGCTAGGTTACAGAGCATCCTGCAACACTGCGACACATACCGCCGGACTTGTTCTACGAGCTGCTATCTTCACCACACTTGTATGTCATGCAGACGGAGTTCAGTGTTTATGTCATGCTGAAGGTAGGATAAAATTATAGTGCAATGCTGATTCAGCACAAAGTTTACTTTGTATTCTTCACTAGTATGGAAACTCAGTATATAATTACTCAGGGTGACTGCTGTTGCCTTTGGTTCAATGACAACCACACACACATGAATCAACTGCATGAAACTTGTCATTTGTTTAACCTGTGGGATGCTCAGTTATTAATAGCTGACAACAGCCCAGTGCAAAATAATTTTATATTTTTTATTTTTTGTTCCTTCTAATATTGTTAAAATGCATTCCCTGATCACAGGAAAAATAAAAAGCAAATTATATGTGACATATTTTGACTGTGATAGGGTGAGGAAGTCTGGCAAGGTACAGGTGGCGAAAGAGTACATGTCTGGGTCGGTCTGTGCCAGCTAAGCTGGGAGCAGGTAACAATCTGCCACCTCATCCAGAAAAAGCCTTCAAAAAGTCAGCATAGCTTTACATATAGACATATAAGTAAATATTTCCCTTTAGTTGTGTGTGCTGATGCAACACCTGACTAGAATTTCTGGGAAAATGAGGCATTATTATGCATTAAATGATGTAATTTCACTACTGTACTGGTTAGTAGTGTTAGTAAAATATATTACACAGTATAAGAATAGTTTCTTAATGTACTGAATGTTAGTAATTAAGTGTTGGAAATTTCCAACATGACTCACATATGGAAGTTTTTTGGTGGTTTTCAAGGCTTTGTTTTTGGTGAATCCTCCAATTGTATGTGAAGCTGCACTGACTTTCTGGAGGCCTTTTCTGGTGAGATGGCTAATTGTCACCTGCTCCCCACGCCTCTTATGTGAGGGCCAGATTCTGGCTCTGGTCCCTGGCATTTAAAACAGAACTATCAGCAACTGAAATGACCTTTTAATGTGAAGCAATCTCGGAAAGAGAGCTTCAGGGAGCCACCGGGGGCTCCTCCAAAAATTGGCATTTCATTATATTCAATGCTGGGTTTTTGTACCTGATGCATTCTTAAACAACATGACTTACCAGTTTGGTGTTTTTTTCTGGGGGGGGGGGGGGGGGGAAGTCCCATCGGCTCCTAGAAGCTATCTTACTGATCATGTGCCATACTACTACTTGGGTGTCATCAGTCGCAGAGTACTTTTTTTTTTTTTTTTTTTTTCTTTTTTTTTTAAGCCAACCGGGGATCATGAGCCAGAACCTGGCCTCCCTCAGAGAGGTGCAGGGAACAATGGCCATGACCACTTTACACTTAAAATATGTCATCTTGCCATCAACCGGGAAAGGACCCAGAAAGGTAGGCGAATCAAAACAGACCACTGTCTGGTTGAAAAATTTCAAGTTACGTTCTCACAAGAGCAAAAGAACTCCCCTAGAAAGCAAACAGGCAAAACTTCATCCAACTAACCTCCTACACCACCCCACCCACCCCACCCACCCCACAGGGGGGGCAGGGGAAGCCAGCCTGGGAAGGTCAGGCTGCCACCATTCAGTTCTTTGACTGATGCCGTGCTGAGTGGTCACTGTTGCTCTGGTTCCTTGTACCCATTTTCCTTGGTGTTTTGCCCTTGTATCAGTGTTATAAAACAAATGTGTGTTGCCAGGAGTTTGGAGTACTGGAGCTGCATGCACCTACTGTTCCCTTCCTTAGGTAGTATGTAAGTACTGCACTTGCGTCTCAGGGTCATCTTCTCCGGGGTGTGCGGGAAACACTCCCTGTTAGGGGGCTTCCTTGCTTGTGGTGTCCTTGCCCTTGGGGTAAGTTGGGGGTCTTGTGCTTTCTGCCTTGCCCCAGTTAAGGGCCTGTTTGTTTGCAGGTGGGGCACACTGTGGCTAGCACAGCCTGCATTGCTATTATGCAGCGGCTGATGTTTTTCTCAGGTAGCTTGTTTGCTTGTTGTGTGCTTTCGGGGACTTTCTTTTGTTTTCATTTTGCCGTGTTAGTCTGTTTTGGCAGTGCAGGTCTGCCAAGCTATTTATTAGGCTTAGCCTAGGCTGTGGTTATCCTTCCCTGTCCTTCCCTGTTACACCCGAGGTTTCATGACTGTTACATGCAGTCAGGTTTGCCTGCTTTAGACAGGGTTTACCGGCTTAGCTGGCCCCAGTGCCTGGGCTTCCCATAGGGCTTATTTCCTCCATGGACCTGGAAAAACCCCTGTGGGCTTGGTTGTACCATGGTACTTCTTCTGAGCTCACTCTCGCCTTGGGCGACTTTGAGGGTTGTTCATCATCCCTGTTTCAGGGAGACGATCATCCGTCATGCTGCTTGGGGATTGGAGACACCTACGACCCCAGGGTCTGGCGGAGACTGCTTCCCTGCTAGTGCTCCTCTACTGCGAACTGGTGCCTAAATTTACCAATCAAACTCCTAAAACCTGAACCCCCAGGGTGTGTCCATTCACGGGGGGCCTAGCAGGGGATATCACCCAGAAACACAGATACAGTATGTATATAAACCTAAATATAGACAGGGGATAACTAACCAAGGCAGATCTCCCCACCAGGCAGGAAAACAAAAACAAAAGAAAAACCCCACAAAAGGACAGCGTACCCAGGCGGAACTGGTCCGGCTGCTATAATAGGTGATAACTAGCTGTGCAGTACCCCGTGCCCCAACCAGTGCAAACTACCCCTTACTCTAAGTTAAACAAGGGAGGAGAAAACCCCCCAGCACACTCAGGGCAGTCAATTACCGAGCAGCATAAGACCAAACAGAGGTAGACCCCTAGGTGACTTGTGGAAGATGGCCTCAAGCCCCAAGGGCAGTACAATGGAACCTCGATTAACTAGCGGCTCTTTTTACGAGTATTTCCAGTAACGAGCGAGCCACTCGCAGCAAATTTGTCTCTATTGACGAGCTTCACCTCTATTAACGAGCAAAACCACATGGTGCTTCCTAGTGTCTCGCGGGTTCTTGCAAATTCTCGGACGCCTCCGACGCCAGTGTTGTTGTTGTATCTCACACGACAAGCATCCCTCTGGATTTATTTGTGCTTTTCTCTGTTTTTTTGTGGTTTTGTGACTGCAATTTGTAATGCACGATGTGGCCAAAGAAGCTGCTTGCTAAAGACAGTGTTGGGAAGGGGAAGAAAGCGACAATTACTGTGGAAGTGAAGAAGGAAATCATAGCAAAGCACGAGCGTGGTGTACGTGTGATTGATCTTGTCAGGGAGTATGGCAGGTCCTCATCAACGATTTGTACCATTCTGAAGAGGAAGGAACAATTTAAGATGCTTGAGGTGGCTAAAGGAGTTACCAAGGTTAACAAGAAACGTCCACAAATCCTAGAAGAGGTTGAAAAGCTACTGCTAGTCTGGCTGAATGAAAGGCAATTGCATGGCGATAGTGTGTCTGAAGCTCTTGTCTGTGCAAAGGCCAAGAAGTTGTATGTGGACCTTGTCAGGAAGACACCAGGTGCGTCGTCTGAAGAGGAGGAGATATTTAAGGCAAGCCGTGGCTGGTTTGAGAAATTTAGGAAGAGAAGCGATATCCACAGTTTTGTGCCACAAGGGGAGGCTGCCAGCTCTGATAAAGCTGCTGCTGAGAAATTTGTACCAGAGTTCCAGGAATTTGTTGCTGGAAAGGAGTTCTTACCCCAACAAGTTTTTAATTGTAACGAGACTGGCCTGTTTTGGAAGAAAATGACGAAGAGGACCTACATCACACAGGAGGAACAATCTTTGCCTGGCCACAAACCGATGAAGGATCGGCTTACTCTCGTCCTCTGCGCCAATGCAAGTGGCGATTGCAAGGTCAAGCCACTGCTAGTCTATCACTCAGAAAATCCACACATATTCAAGGCATGTAAAGTGTACAAGGCGCGGCTGAATGTGATGTGGAGGTCCAATAAGAAATCCTGGGTCATGAGGATATTCTTCACTGAATGGGTCAATGATGTTTTTGGCCCTTCAGTGAGGAAATATCTTGAAGAGAAGCAGTTGCCACTCAAGGCCTTGCTTGTGCTCGATAATGCTCCTGCACAGCCTCCACAAATGCGAGATGAATTGTATCCAGAAAATCAG
The DNA here is from genome assembly GCF_040958095.1 of Procambarus clarkii. Lineage (NCBI taxonomy): Eukaryota > Metazoa > Arthropoda > Malacostraca > Decapoda > Cambaridae > Procambarus > Procambarus clarkii. The sequence continues at coordinate 15,319,083 of NC_091192.1, forward strand.
TTCATCACCATCTAGTTCCTTCCTCCTACCACTCCACTCCTGCAACCTATGGACCAGAAAGTCATTGCAAACTTTATGAAACTCTACATGAAGGCCTTGTTGGAGAGGTGTGTTGATGTGATCGATAATACAGAGCTGACTCTCAAAGAATTCTGGAAGAACCACTTCAATATCCTGGGTGCCTTACGTTTGATCGATAAGGCCTGGGAAGGAGTGACACGGAGGACCCTGAACTCTGCATGGCATAACCTGTGGCCTGAGGATATCCCTGAGCGAGACTTTGAAGGTTTCGATCCTGCACCTGCATCTGCATCTGCACCTGTGGAAGACCCGGAAGTGCATCTAGTGGATGATATTGTTGCTCTGGGGCAAACTTTGGGTCTGGAGTTGGATGCTGCTGATGTGCAGGAGTTAGTGGAGGAGCACAGTGAGGAACTGACCACTGAGGCATTCCTGGAACTTCAGAAGAAGCTTAATCAAGAGGAGGCACAAGAGCTCTCATCAGGGAAGGAGGAGGTAGGGGAGGATGCTGCTGCCTCTTCAAGTGAGATCAGGGAAGTGTTGGGAATGTTTGAAAAGGTAACCGCATTCTTAGAAAAACATCACCCTGATCAAGCAGTGAGAACCCGGTGTGTGAACATGTTTAATGACAATTTGCTGTCTCGTTTTAAGGACATCCTAAAAAAAAAGACAAAAGCAATTGTCAATAGATACGTTCTTTGCAAAAGTAGAGAAAAGAAGAGCCAGTGATCGTGAACCAAAACCCGGTCCCAGTGGGGTGAAATTCCCAAGAAGAGAGAGCCCGCCTGACTCAGTGGTGGATTCTCTTTCCACACCATAACCCCTCTCCTCCTTCCCACCTCCCCATCGTCTCCCTCAAGCTAGCAATGACTCTTCATTAGGTAAAGTAAACATTAAAACAGTACAACAAAACATTTATAATTACATGTGCAGTATTATATTTACATAAAAAAATGTCATACAAGTATTGATGTTTTTGGGAGTGGAATGGATTAAATTTATTTCCTTTATTTTAAATGGGGAAATTTGTTTCTTAAGACGAGTTTTCCAGATAATGAGCTCGGTGCCAGAACGGATTAAACTCGTTAATAGAGGTTCTACTGTACTTACAGGGCACTTAGGGAAAGTAACCCTAAGTGCTTGCAGCCCCTGCACCTGTGAATTTACTCCCAGCTCATACAACACCCAGAAGACAGCATTGGACACAAATCACAGCACAGAAAACACAATGCTCAGATGGAATTTCACCATGGGTTCTGAGAGAATGTGCACCTGAGCTCAGCATTCCACTTCAACTGATTTTTTAGGCATCCCTGTTTACAGGAGTTGTAGCTGATGTGTGGAAAAAGGCTAACATAGTTCCAATCTACAAAAGTGGAAGTAGGGAAAAACCCCTTAATTATAGACCTGTATCATTGACAAGTGTAATAGTCAAAATATTGGAAAAAATAATTAAAACTAAATGCGTTGAACACCTGGAGAAAAACTATATAATATCAGACAGACAGTATGGTTTTCGATCTGGAAGATCCTGTGTAACGAACTTACTCAGTTTTTATGATCAAGCCACAGAGATTTTACAGGAAAGAGATGGTTGGGTTGACTGCATTTATCTGGACCTAAAACAGGCTTTCGACAGAGTTCCCCATAAGAGGTTGTTCTGGAAACTGGAATATATTGGAGGGGTGACAGGTAAGCTTCTAACATGGATGAAAAATTTCCTGACTGATAGAAAAATGAGGGCTGTGATCAGAGGCAATGTATCGGATTGGAGGAATGTCACGAGTGGAGTACCACAGGGTTCAGTTCTTGCACCGGTAGTGTTCATTGTCTACATAAACGATCTACCAGTGGGAATACAGAATTATATGAACATGTTTGCTGATGATGCTAAGATAATAGGGAAGATAAGAAACCTAGATGATTGTCATGCCCTTTAAGAAGACCTGGACAAAATAAGTATATGGAACACCACTTGGCAAATGGAATATAATGTGAATAAATGCCATGTTATGGAATGTGGAATTGGAGAACATAGACCCCACACAACCTATAAATTATGTGAGAAATCTTTAAAGAATTCAGACAAAGAAAGGGATCTAGGGGTGGTTCTAGATAGAAAACTGTCACCTGAGGACCACATTAAGAACATTGTGCGAGAAGCCTATGCTACACTTTCTAACTTCAGAATTGCTTTTAAATCCATGGATGGAGAAATACTAAAGAAATTGTTTACGACTTTTGTTAGACCAAAGCTGGAATATGCAGCGGTTGTATGGTGCCCATATTTTAAGAAGAACATCAACAAACTGGAAAAGGTGCGAAGACATGCCACTAAGTGGCTCCCAGAACTGAAGGACAAGAGCTACGAGGAGAGGTTATCTTGAGATATATCTTGAGATAATTTCGGGGCTTTTAGTGTCCCCGCAGCCCGGTCCTCGACCAAGCCTCCACCCCCAGGAAGCAGCCTGTGACAGCTGACTAACACCCAGGTACCTAATTTACTGCTAGGTAACAGGGGCATAGGGTGAAAGAAACTCTGCCCATAGTTTCTCGCCGGCGCCTGGGATCGAACCCAGGACCACAGGATCACAAGTCCAGCGTGCTGTCCGCTCGGCCGACCGGCTCCCCTGCGAGGTTAGAGGCATTAAATATGCAAAAACTAGAAGATAGAAGAAAAAGAGGTGATATGATCACTACGTTCAAAATAGTAACAGGAATCGATAAAATTGATAGGGAAGAATTCCTGAGACCCGGAACTTCAAGAACAAGAGGTCATAGATTTAAACTAACGAAACAAAGCTGCCGGAGAAATATAAGAAAATTCACTTTTGTAACCAGAGTGGTAGACGGTTGGAACAAGTTAGGTGAGAAGGTGGTGGAGGCCAAAACCGTCAGTAATTTCAAAGTGTTATATGACATAGAGTGCTAGGGAGACGGGACACCACGAGCGTAGCTCTCAACCTGTAACTATACGTAGGTAATTACACTTAGGTAATTACAAAAATCAGGAGCTGGAGTCACACGACCAAGCCTCAAACTCATCAACCGAGAATTGGGGGTGTGGGTAGCTGGCGTGGTCTGGGGCTCCCCCTTCACCCTCCTGGAAAGGGGAGAGCTGCGCAGACGGCGGCACGGCACATCGTGACGTCATGCTCGTTTGTCTTTGGGGAGTTCTGTCCACTTGTTTGACTTTCAGTAGTAGTAGTTTCAACCAGAATAGGGGTGTGTTTTGGAATGCTTACCTTTCTGGGTGCCTGACCTGGTCAATGGCAGACATAGTCTGTTCCAAATCACATGTGCAATTCTATAGGCCATTGTTCCTTGTGCCTCTCTGAGGGGGCCAGGTCCTGCCTCGTAGTCCCCGGTAGGCCTAAGAATTCCATTCACACTGATGCCAAAGTAATATATCCATATCAGCCTGGATAGCTCCGGGGAGCCTCCGGGTCTCACCCAGAAAATGGCATTTCATTACATTCAACACTGTTTTTTGTATCTCATTTAGGAAGTTAATTTGTAATATCATGTTCCATTGTGCAGGCTTGGGTGTTCTTGCGGTTGAACCCTTCGTGGGAAGGATCACATGAGGAGGCATTCTTGGAAGCCCACAAGCAGTTCAGGAATCGAACAGGTGAGAAACAATTGGGTATTGAAAATGTTGATTTAGTAAGGAGTTGTCAGCATAAAATGAAAAGTTATAGGTAAATTCTATTTTATCAATTGAATCTAAAGGTACAAATTTTGTGGAACAGAAGACTTATTTCCAGCGTTTTCATTTAATTATTTCTAAAACCCTCGTTACTCTCTTGAGACAAAGTTTGTCAAATGTATGATAGAACTGATAGAATTTATGATAGAATTGCTAAAGATGATATATAATGTAAAACAAAAATAACTAAAATACAGTATATGTAAATGCAATAATAAATGTTAATTAAGACATGTTTTAAGAATATATTACTGTATAATACAGTAACATCAAAATTATTTTTATATAAAAAAATTGGGATTAATTAATGTAATTTTTATTTAAATTTTTACTGACAACCATGAGCCATTGTGCCACAAGCTCGTCACCATATAGTAATACTGTACAAAATACAAAATAACTTTCCATTTTTGCATGTCATTATCATCATCTTAACTCCTGTGGGTTGAGATTGCCATCTATCATTTATTTGTATTTTAGTTTGTGTTGATAGGGAAATATGTATACTTAAGGGTACCTTATCATCCAACCCGTTCTCGCACTTGCTTTTAGTCAATATTGGCTTATTTAATAAGTGCATATGTGACATACTAATTGATTGTGAATATTTTAGTTTACTTTGAAAAGCTTCATAGAAAACACCGACCTCACCTAACCTTCTTAGTATGTTAAGATTAGCATCTTATTGCTTTTTAATTACAATTATTACTTAACCTATACCGTTGATAGGTTAAGTAATAATTGTAAATAAGAAGCAATAAGATGCTTATCTTAACATACTAAAAAGGTTAGGTGAGGTCGGTGTTTTCTATGAAGCTTTTCAAAGTAAACTAAAATATTCACAATCAATTGGTGAATAACAATTCACAATCATCGGCGACAGTATGAAGTTTCATACTAAAGTTGGTGTTCCTTTCGCCATTTTCTGGCTCTGTAGGTTGCCTTTCGGATCAGGTTGTCTTGTCTTTTCTTTCTTGGCTTTTTCAGGACTGTCATTTGATGCCTAATACTGTCGCCTCGTATCGTGTGGCGCTGGCGGAGCCGCTCAAGCTAGCCTTCGGGGTGGACGTCACATCCGTCCCATTCCGTAAGCTTTCCCGTGCTATGTTTCACCTCCGGCCTGCTCATGCGCCTCCTGAGCCGTCCTGGTCCTTGGACAGGGTGCTCTCCTATCTTTCCTCTCCTTGGTTTGTGGTGGCCCCTTCGGTTCCGGATTATTTTTCCAAGGCTTTGTTTTTGTTGGCATTGGCCTCTGGGGGTCGGGTTGGGGAGCTTCATGCTCTCCTCCGGCACAGGGGTTTCTGCTCTTTTGGTCCTGGGGGTAGGTTTGTTCGTTTGCAGCCTTCTCCATCTTTTCTGGCGAAGACAGAGATGGCGGCTTTCCGGAGGGGTCTGTGGGTCATTGATGCTTGGTTGGTTCGGCCGGGGGTGCATCATGTGTTGTGTTCGATTGCAGCACTTCGCCGTTACCTGCGCGCTTCAGCCGGGGTGGCTGGGGGATGCGCTTTGGGTTGATCCGGTTTCCATTCTTCCCTGTTCTCAGGTTCGGGTCTATTCTTGCGCCTATGACATTCGGAAGTTTGCAGCTTTGGCTGCCGTGTTTGGTAACATGTCTTGGGCTCATATTGCAGCGCGTGGATTTCGGAAGTTGAACAGGGTCCTGGCCGCCCGTTATTTAGTGAACGTCCCTGCTCGTCGGCGTTCTTGTGTTGCTTTGGGTTGCAGGTTGCAGCCAGTTGTCTTGACTTCGCGTTGAGGAGTTTGTGGCCGGCGCCTCCCGGGGTAAGTCCCTATTTCCTTCTCTTTGGGTATGTAGCTCCAGGGAGCCATAGGGGCTCCCCACAGAAAACCAGCATTGAATGTAATGAAACGCCATTTTCTGGGTGAGCCTCGGAGGCTCCCTGGCTACCCTCCCTCCCATCCGGGCGGTGTTTTTTTTTGCGTTGGTTGAAGCTTAGTTTCCGAACTGAAGGCAGCTAGCGCGGTGAGGTCCGGGGCCCTCTTCCCCCCCTGGGATGGGGAGGGCTGCGCGGATGACCGGCGTGGCAGTAAATTGATTGTGTGATTGTTTTCTTGGGATTGTAGGAAGTTTCTACCTCTCTGTTCGGTTTTTGTTGTAGTTTGTTACCGTGTGGGGTTTGTTTTGTTATGCCTACCTTTCTGGGTGCCTAACCTCGGTCGATGGCAGATAAGGAAAACCTCCAACCATAATGGGGTTTTCCTGGTCCATTGCTCCCTGAAACCTCTCTGAAGGGATCAGGTTCTGGCGCTGGTCCCTGGTAGGTCTGAACTCCATAGCTAATGTCCCGGTCTATCATAACATACATTAGCCCGATAAGCTCCAGGGAGCCTCCGGGGCTTACCCAGAAATTGGCGTTTCATTACTGGTTTTATAGAATATTTTATCTCTTGATTTATACTATTAATTTTATAATACAGTAAGCCAAATACAGTGCTGTATAATTATTTTATAGTCCATCAAGAATGCCAGTAACTTTCTTGGACCCTACCCTATTTGGAAATGATTATCACATATTCATTTGCAGAGCCTGGTTGGTTTCTTGAAGAAGATGGACGAGAATTCTCTCTGGTGTTCTCTGCACTGCGACTTGAGTACCTTATCTATCACCATCTGGATGTTGAAATGTTATACTCTGATCGCATTTTGCCTCCATCGTGGCTGACACCTGCCAGTATGCACCAGTGGTATAACATGCTCAGAATTGATCAAGGCAAAGACAGAGGGTAAGTTACTGTGTATGCAACTTTATTATTCCTTAGTTGATATTGTTCACTTTACCTGGTAGAATGGATGCCTCCTAATTTTGCCCTGTTTACCTTTTTTTCAATGCCATTCATCACTATCACACCCAAGTGTCTTCACAACCACCCCTACACTCCTCACAACCACCCCTACACTCCTCACAACCATCCCTACACTCCTCACAACCATCCCAGCTCTTCACTGCTACCACCACCAGCTCTCCTCACTACCACCACCAGCTCTCCTCGCCACCACCTGTTGCCGCTTTACGTCATTACCTACGAGCTACTGGTTCAGTGACAGTAGATGCTCTCTGAGTGGACCCAGGTTCCCTGTTCCAGCACTCCTGTTTCTCAGGTTGTCTGCAGGGTTATCAAGTCTTGACAGTCTGCGGTCTACCCTCGTGGCTATGATGTATGAAAGTATGCAGCTCTTGCTGCCATTTTTAGTAATATGTCTTGGGTTGATATTCAAGCGCTGGCGTTTTGGAAATTTAACAGGGTCCTGGCCGCCAGATATCTTGTTAACATCCTGGGCCCTCTGCGGCCTTGTGTTGCCTTGGGTTGTCTGTCGCGGCCAGTTGTCTTGTCTTCGTTATGAGATCTGTGGTGCTGGTGCCTACTGGGGTAAGACCCTGTTTCTGTGGGGAGCCCCTATGGCTCGCTGGAGCTTATCGGGCTAATGTATGTTATATTAGACTGGGACATTAGCGATGGAGTTCAGACCTACCAGGGACCAGCGCCAGAACCTGGCCCCTTCAGAGAGGTTTCAGGGAGCATTGGCCCTGGAAGTCCCTCTTGTGGTTGGAGGTTTTCCTTATCTGCCTTCGACCAGGGTTAGGCGCCCAGAAAGGAAGGCATAAGAAAACAAACCCCACATGGTAAGAAATTAAAACAAAAAGCGAACAGAGGTAGAAACTCTCTACAATCCCAAGGAAACAAGCGAACATCACACTTTACTGCCGCACCGATTGTCTGCGCAGCCCTCCCCACCCCAAGAGGGGGAGGGGGGGTCTGGACCTCACCGCGCCGGCTGCCTAGCACCAGTTCGTAAGCTAATGTCAACCGGGACAGACGCTTCTCTGGCCTCGGTTTCCTAGGGGGTGTTTGTCTTCGTGAACCAGTCACGTACAGGACTGAACCAGTCCTGTACGTGACTGGTTCAGTCTTCTCCTCGGCTCTTCGTGTTTGCCCTGCTGACGCGGGTGTATCACCATCTGTATGGTGATCAGATGGCTTGGTTGATGGTATCCCACCCGCGAGCTTCGTCTTGGCGACAGTATGACGTTCCTGGCGTTTCTATTCACCATTTTCTTGCTCTTCGTAGGTTGTCTTCTCTTTCGCATCAGGTTGTCTTGTCCTTTCTTGGGTTTTTCAGGACTGTTAATTGATGCTTCTTATATTCCCCTCGTATTGTGCGGCATTGGCAGAGTTGCTCCGACTTGCGTTCGGGGTGGACGTCACATCCGCCCCGTTGCGTTCGCTTCTCGTGTTGTGTTTCACCTCCGGCCTGCTCATGCACCACCTGAGCCATCCTGGTCCTTGATCAGCATGCCATTTTATCATTCCTCTCCTCAGTTTGTGGTAGGCCCTTCAGTTCAAGATTGTTTTTCAAAGGCCATACTTTGTTGGCATTGGCCTCTGTGGATCGGGTCGGGGAGCTTCCGGCTCTCCTCCAGTGCAGAGGTTTCTGCTCTTTTGGTACTGGTGGTAGGTTTGTACGCTTGCAGCCTTTCTCTGTCCTTCTGACAATGGTAGAGACGGCTGCTTTCTGGAGGGATCCTTGGGTTATTGATGCTTGGTTGGTTCGGCCGGGGGTGTGACATGTGTTGTCCGGTTGCAGTTCTTCGCCGTTACCTGCGTGCCGTGGCTGGGGATGCGCTTTGTGTTGATCGGGTTTCCCTCGTTCCCTGTTTCAGGGCTCGGGTCTCCCAGGTCGTCCGCAGTTTTCTTAAGTCCACCAGCCTGCGGTCTATCCTTGCACCCATGCCATTCGGACGTTTGCAGCTTTCGCTGCCGTGTTTGGTGACGTCTTGGGCTCATTTCGGGCGCAAGGATTTGGAGGTCGCACAGGTTTCTGGCCGCCCGTTCATTTGTGAGCGTGTCTGCTCCTGTGCGTTCTTGTGTTGCTTTGGGTTGCAGGTTGCTGCCTGTTGTTTCGACTTCGCGTTGCTGAGTTTGTGGCCGACGCCTCCCGGGGTCAGCCCTTTCTTTTCCTTCTCTTTAAGTATGAAGCTCCAGGGAGCCGTAGGTGCTCCCCACAGAAAACCAGTGTTGAATGTAATGAAACGCTATTTTCTGGGTGAGCTCTGGAGTCTCCCTGGCAACTCTCCCTCCTACCGGTCATAATTTTTTTCGCGTTGGTTGAAGCTTAGCTTTTGAACTGGTGCTAGGCAGCCGGTGGGGTGAGATCCGGGGCCCCCCCTCCCCCTCTTGGGGTGGGGAGGGCTGCGCGGACAATCGATGCGGCAGTAAAGTGTGATGTTTGCTTGTTCGCTTGTTTCCTTGGGATTGTAGATAGTTTCTACCTCTGTTCGCTTTTTGTTTTAATTTCTTACCATGTGGGGTTTGTTTTCTTATGCCTACCTTTCTGGGTGCCTAACCCTGGTCGAAGGCAGATAAGGAAAACCTCCAACCACAAGGGGGTTTTCCAGGGCCATTGCTTCCTGAAACCTCTCTGAAGGGGCCAGGTTCTGGCGCTGGTCCCTGGTAGGTCTGAACTCCATAGCTAATGTCCCGGTCTAATATAACATACATTAGCCCGATAAGCTCCATGGAGCCTCCGGGGCTCACCCAGAAAATCGCATTTCATTACATTCAACGCTGGTGTTTTACTTATCTGTGGGTCAACTTCAGGGAGCAGACTGGGCAGGCGATGAGTCACAATAACGTGGCTAAAGTATGTTGACCAGACCGCACACTAGAAGATGAAAGGACGGCGATGTTTCGGTCCGTCCTGGACCATTCTCAAGTCGACTCAAGTCAAATTGCAATCGACTTGAGAATGGTCCAGGACAGACCGAAACGTCGTCTTCCCTTCATCTTCTAGTGTGTGGTCTGGTCAGCAGACTGGGCTCCCCTCAGAAAACCAGCATTGAATGTAATGAAACACCATTTTCTAGGTGAGGGCCCCAAGGGTTCCCTGACACCCTCCCTCTCTCCGGTGTGCTGTTTTCATCATTGTCTAAAGTGAGGATGGTGCAGCCTGCTCGCCTGAGCTACGTCCCACTTTTCCACTCTAGGGGAGGGGGAGATTATAATGAGCGGGTGTTGTAGTTGGATGATGTGTTGCTTATTTCCTTCTTTTATATTGGGAGGAATTCTGGACCTCTGTTCAGATGTAGGTTGCAATTTTCACCAGTTAGAGATTTATAATGGTTCACCTACCTTTCTGGATGCTTTTCCTGGTCAATTGCAGACATGACAAACTCTACATATATAGAGCTCATATGGCCATTGCTCCCTTTGCCTCTCTAAGGGGAAAGGGGGGTGCCAGGTTCTGGTCCGTGGACCCCAATAAGCACTCAAATTCCAAGGACTGATGGCACCAAACTAATATAACACATGTCAGTTTCATAACTTCAAGGAGCCTTCAAGGCTCACCCAGAAAATGGCATTTCATTACATTTAATGCTGGTTTGTTCAAACCACAGTGCTGTACGTGCTTCACCCACGTACTACAAATAATCGGCAACAGAACCTAGACACCTAACCAAACCTAACCACTGCCTAAATATGCACAGTATGCTAAAATATTACAATATTAATTTTATTTCAGAAAATTCTTATTTTGAATGAAGAGCATGTTAAAATTGATGAATGTGTCTTTGGGGTCTACTGCTGGATGGAATGAACTTGGTTTGAGGACGGGTTGCAGAAAGAGGACCACTCAAGAAAGAGAACGCAGACGACTGTACAGGAGAAGGAAAAAATCACAGAAATTCTTAAACAGACACGACTATCACAAGAAAGGAAATTAAATCTAAACAAGGAGATCGAAGAAACAGAACAGATGTTGAAATGATCATTCGAATCTGAGGAAATGGAATTGGAACAAAAAGATATACAAGAGATAGAGAAAAATCCAAAATATTTTTTCACATATGCATAATCAAAATAAAAAACCTCCACCAGTATTAGACCATTACTTACAACTGAAGGTTCGTACACAGAAGACAACAAAGGAATTAGTGAAATTCTAAAAGGCCAGTATGAGGCTATGTTTAGCACTCCAATAAACAACATGAAAGTTGAAGATCCAGACAGTTTCTCTATGAAAGACATTCAAGCTGCAGCTCATGGGAGCCGGTTGGCCGAGCGGACAGCACGCTGGACTTGTGATCCTGTGGTCCTGGGTTCGATCCCAGGCGCCAGCGAGAAACAGTGGGCAGAGTTTCTTTCACCCTATGCTCCTGTTACCTAGCAGTAAAATAGGTACCTGGGTGTTAGTCAGCTGTCACGGGCTGCTTCCTGGAGGTGGAGGCCTGGTCGAGGACCGGGCCGCGGGGGACACTAAAAAGCCCCGAAATCATCTCAAGATAACCTCAAGATAACCAAGATAATATAATGGATATTAACAGGAACTCAGAAGACTTTGAAAGAGAAATTGAGAACATGCCCATGTACTCAGCCCCTTTTCCTGACTCATGGAAGTCAATATTCATAAAGAAATTTAAAGTACCAGTAGCGCGAGCACTCAGAGTAATATGCAGAAGGAGCCTGGATACAGGGAAGATACCAGCAGCACTTACATCAGCAACAGTGGGTCCCTGTGTTTTCTTCCTTCTCTGTGGAGATTTAGCTTCAGTGAACTACAAGGGGCTCGTTCCCCCAACTCCCTACCCCAGAAAACAAGCATTAAGTGTAATGAAGTACCAATTTCTGGGTGAACCCCGGTGGTTCCCTATTCCCTTCCTCGTTTTCAGGTTGTCAGGTAGCGGTTTTGTGTATGCATCTGCTCTAGAACTGAGGGCTTAGGTCATTGGATAGTGAGAGCTACTTTCCCCCTCCCCAAATGAGTGGAGGTGGGGTGGCAAACAAGTGGACATTAGTTGTGTTTTTACATAGTTGGGGGGAGTTCAATAGGCAGGTTGTGAGCCTTTGGTCTCTTTTGAAGCCAGCAGTGGTCTATTCTGGTTCGCTGACGTTTTGGATTCCTTTCAAGGTGTGATGGCTTGGCACCTGCTTCCTGCACATCTTTGAGGTAGGGGCTGGGTTCTTGCTCTGGTCCCCAGTATGCCTAAGAAGTTCACAGTTGATATGACCTAGTGACTAGGAGCCATCTCAGCAAGATAGCTTCAGGGAGCCACTAGGGGTTTCACCTAGAAATTGGTGTTTCATTACAGTTAATGCTGGTCATGGCTCCTGGCAAGTGATGAATGGTTCTCAGAGGCTTGGTGCATGTGTTTAACTAAAGCCCGGTGATACCATAGCCAAGCTCGGGGAGCTTACTTATGGTACCTTTTCTCGTTGGCCCCTCTTTCCTTGGGCCGACATGAAAAGGGCATTTAATTTCATTCATTGGTTGATCTTTAATTTGCCATTTACTTCATTGCAATTAAAAATTTATAATTGAATTATAAATATTTTACATTTACAGTCCAAGTGAAATCTCAGAAGAGGAATTTGATAAATCATGCACACGTTGTGGACGAGTACTGGCCAACTCTGGACAGCACATATGGAGGTGGACTGGTTACAATTTTGGTCTTGATCTAGTCATGACTCATGATGGAGCATCCCTGAGACTAAAACGTAATCATAGAACAGAAAACATTGCCAGCATTGCTCAGCCTGCAACACGCAACATTATGTACAGGTAAATATGTTTAGAAAGTAATTAAATCATGTTTAGATACTTTACGCACTTTTTGCTGCCTTCATCACTTAGATCAATCATGTCCCTCACACTGCCTATACCATTTATGCCACTCCTGGAGGAACGTATGGCAAGGTACACTAGAAACAGTACTGTGTTGATATTTTATGACAGTTAAAAAAAACAGTGTTGAATGTAATGAAACGCCATTTTCTGCGTGAGGCCCGCAGGCTCCCTGGAGCTTATCAGGCTAATGTATGTGATATTAGACCGGGACATTACCTTTGGAGTTCAGACCTCCCAGGTACCAGCGCCAGAACCTGGCCCCTTCAGAGAGGTTTCAGGAGCAATGGCCCTGGAAAACCCCCTTGTGGTTGGGGTTTTCCTTATCTGCCATCGACTGGGGTTAGGCACCCAGAAAGGTAGGCATAACAAAACAAACCCCACATGGTAAAAAACTAAAACAAAACCGAACAGAAAGGTAGAAACTCCCTACATTCTCAAGGAAACAAGCAAACATCACATTTTACTGCTGTGCTGCTCGTCCGCGCAGCCCTCCCCTCCCCGAGAAGAGGGGAGGGGGGGCTGGACCTCACCGCACCGGCTGCCTAGCACTCCAGTTCAGAAGCTAAGCTTCAACCCACGCGAAAAACCGCCGACCGGTGGAAGGGAGGATTGCCAAAGAGCCTTCGGGGCCCACCCAGAAAATGGGGTTTTATTACATTCAACGCTGGTTTTCTGTGGGGAGCCCCTACGGCTCCCTGTAGCTACATACCCAAAGAGAAGGAAAAGAAAGGGCTGACCCGGGAGACGGTCGCCACAAACTCCGCAACACGAAGTCGAGACACAGGCAGCAACCTGCAACTCAAAGCAACACAAGAACGCCCAGGAGCAGACCTGCTCACAAAATAACGGGCGGCCAGGAACCTGTGCGACCTCCAAATCTCCATGCCCGAATTGAGCCCAAGACATGTTACCAAACATGTCAGCGAAAGCTGCAAACGTCCGAACGGCACAGGCGCAAGGATAGACCGCAGGCTGGTAGACTTAAAAACCCTGCGAACGACCCGGCAGACCCGTTCCCTGGAACAGGGAATGAGGGGAACTGGATCAACTCAAAGAGCATCCCCAGCCACGGCACGCAGGTAACGGTGAAGAGCCGCAACCGGACACAACACATGATGCACCTCCAGCTGAACCAACCAAGCATAAAAAATCCAAGGACCCCTCCAGAAAGCAGCCGTCTCGGTTTTCGCAAGAAGACGGAGAAGACTGCAAATGTACAAACCTACCACCAGAACCAAAAGAGCAGAAACCCCTGCGCAGGAGGAGAACCAGAAGCTCCCCGATCCGACCCGCAGAGGCCAATGCCAACAAAAATATGGCCTTCGAAAAACAATCTTGAACCGAAGGGGCTACCACAAACCGAGGAGAGGAAAGATAAGGGAGCACCCTGATGAAGGACCATGATGGCTCAGGCAGCGCAATAACAGGCCGGAGGTGAAACAAAGCACGAGAAAGAGTATGGAACGGGGCGGATGTGACGTCCACCCCGAATGCAAGCCGGAGCGGCTCCGCCAGCTCCACACGAAATGAGGCAACAATAAGAAGCATCAATTAACAGTCCTGAAAAAACAAGAAAAGACAAGACAACCCAATGTGTAAGCAAGAAAAAAGGTGAAAAGAAACACCAGGAAACTACATACTGTCACCGAGACGATACTCGCAGATGGGACACCTTCAGCGAAGTCATCTGATCACCATATACATGGTGATACACCCATGTCAAAAGACCAGACGCGAAGAGCCAAGGAGAAGGCTGAACCAGCCATGTACCGGACCGGTCCGACCTGCCGAAAAAGGCGGAATCACGGGAAACGCCCTGGGTTCGGACACCGATCAAGCACCGTCTGAAAACAAAGCTGGGCCAGCCACCAAAGGGCCACGAGGACTACTCACCTCTGGAAGGACTCAAAACAAGCCAGAACCCGAAGCACCAGCTGGACCGGGGAAAGAGGTACAGGTAACTCCACCTCGACCAGTCCTGCTGAAAGGCATCCACTGTGAACGCCTCGCAGGCGGGTAAGGGCGCCACATAGAATGGGAGATGATGAGACCACGCCGACGGGAAAATGTCCACATTGGATGGGAGACCCCTGAGTGACCTGAACCCTCCGAAGCGCAAACCAGACAGCCGGGAACTCCCGAATCGTTCTGTGAGCCCGACAGAAGGACGGACCCCACCGTTTCCAGCCGGCCTGGTGAGCACTGGTCACAAAGCCCCAGCCGAGAGACGACCTGTCCGTGAACACATTGAGCGAAGGCTCGGGGAGGTGCCAAAGCATGGAACCCCAAAAACCCCAAAGAGGAAGCCGGTGACACAGCACCAACACAAGGTCCCCAGAGGACGAACCCAACAATCACAAGAGACGCAGAAGGAGCGTCCCTGAAGGAACCAAAACAGTCGCTGAAGCCAAACCCAACTCATCGGGTAGACCAGCACGGCGAAGTTCAGACTTCCACACAACCGCTCGAGCAACCACCGAGTGACCCGGAACCCCCTCAGAAACAGCCGAAGGCAGGACCGCAGCCGCAGCAACGCCTCTGGAGGGAGTGACAAAGAAGCGGTCTAAGAGTCCTAAACAAGACCCAGTCAGAACTGAACCAGATGGAACGTCCTCCAGTTCACCAGGAACACAAACACGGTGAACTTGAAAGAACCACACCCCTGGCAAGCAGACAAGCGGACCGACTGGTAGCCTACACCAGCCAGTCGTTGAGGTAGGCCAAAAACCGAATCCCGAGCAAACGCATACAGGTCACCAAGATCCGGTAAAGATGCATAATTACACGAAGTGCCAATTACAAATTAGGGATGGCAACAAAAGAGGCAAGCATGAAGCCCCACCACCAACTGTGCCAGTCTCGGAACCCTGGAGAGGAACGTACCAAGAAGAGACCCAGAGATCCAGGGACACCATCCAGGCACCCGGCCCCAACAGAAGCCGGACCAAAGACAACATTCTTCCGAAAAGGTAAAAAAATCTAGGGTGCAGACTGAACAAGTCCAGAAGAACTGCAGATCCGCAAAGGCCCGTGTCTGCATTAGAACAGACGGAAACCCCGGAAGGATGGGGCGGATCGACCACGTCCAAATGCACCTACCAAGATGACATGGTGAAGCGTAAGCCCATCCTGCCTGCCCCGAAGCCCCCAAAGGGGAAGAAACCGTCCGACGCCACCAGAGGCCAGAAAACAACCAAAAAACGCCCACTGACTGCGGGACCAAGCGAGAGCCAACAGAGCAAGCTGCCCCCCCCAGCACCCCGTCAACAGCGAAGGGAACCGAGCCTCTTCCGAAAGAAAAGGTAGATACTAGTATATAAACACACACACACATGCATATATATACGTCAATATTCTTGGGATTATTAACACTATCGGTCACCTGGCATGCACGCGGTACACTTAGGGGGTCATGCACCCAGCGTGCGGGCGAGCATGCGGGTAAGCACGCGGTGACACCTAAATGTGTTTACTCGTTTCAGCTTTCTCACCTTAATTCTCGTGGTACGTCGTTCGTTTTGGTATCATTGTGTTTGCAATTAAATTCCCTACAGGTGTGTATAAATATGATGTCCAAAAGCCTGGTGTGACTCCCAACAGCAAAGCCTAAAGTCGGCAAAAGTTACCCGTGAGCGCACAAAATCAGTAAAATGTGTATACTCGTTCCATTTTTCTCACCTTAATTCTCATGCTACGTCGCTCGTTTTGGTATCATTGTGTTCGCAATTAAATTCCCTACAGATGTGTATGAATATAATGTACAAAAGCCTGGAGTGCCTCCCCGCAGAAAAGCCTAAAGTTACCCATGAACGAGCACCAATTTGTACATTGCAACCTAATGTGTATACTCGTTCAGTTTGATAACATCAATTTTCGTGTTACGTCTTTCATTTTGGTATCAAATTGTTCGCAATAAAAAGGCGCATATTTTAAAACTAGTCCCATAATAATAGAGTAATAACTGAAATTTTAACTAAATATTTTAATTCTGGAAGCTCATCATCACAAAATTATTTATATCTTTCCAGTGTTCTGACATAAATTTTTGTGTTACATCTTTCATTTTGGTATCAAATTGTTCGTGACGTAAAGGCGCGCATTTTAAAGCTAGTCCCAACATAATAGCACAATAAATAGAATTTTAACAAATATAAAATTTTGACCAAAAATCTATTTATATTCATATAAGTGTTCGGACATCAAGTTTCATGTTACATCTTTCATTTTGGTATCAAATTGTGCGCATTCTAAAGGCACTTATTTTGATACTATTCCTAGGTCGACTGGATAAAAAATGAATTTTATACAAATATTTTTGTAGTTGATGCAAGTCCGGTCCTCGGTTAGGACTCGGGAGAAAAATAATGGACGAGAGTTCGGTCCAAAGTTACCGATAGTGTTAAGCCTACAGTGACAGATCATAGTTCTAGGGTATCACAAAAGTTTATGACCACACATAGGAAAGATAAAATATAGTGCTACCAATAGAACTTTGTGTTAAACAGTGAACATTCGCCAGCACAGGCCACGTGGGAGGGCCACGAGGCTTTGTTTACATATTGGTACCAAGGGATATTTGGGCTATAGTGAACAGTGGTACAGTAAAGTAGTGAACTGTAACACAACAGACATAATGATACAGTGACTGACTCCAGAGTGTTGTATTAGATAGAGAAGAACTGCTGTCATAAATCTACTGGCACTTAGTGCAACACCACGTGCGAGGGATGAGGATCACCTCATCATCCAGACATCTCTATTATTCACCTAGTTGTGTGAGCGGGAGGCTGACTGGTATGTACCCCTCTGGGTAATTATTCTGGTGTACAGATTGAGGTAAAATATTATCAAATTCTTGTACAGTATACCATATATATTTAAAATCTTGAAGTGGCTCATTCCGGGTAGGGGTTGACACTTAAGGGGTCCTCGTGACACACACATGTGTGTGTGAGTACACACTTTTTCTTTCTGACTGATAGAAATATGAGGGCAGTAATCAGAGGCAATGTATCAGAATGGAGAAATGTCACAAGTGGAGTACCACAGGGTTCAGTTCTTGCACCAGTGATGTTTATTGTCTACATAAATGATCTACCTGTTGGTATAAAGAATTATATGAACATGTTTGCTGATGATGCTAAGATAATAGGAAATATAAGAAACTTAGATGATTGTCATGCCCTTCAAGATGACGTGGACAAAATAAGTATATGGAGCACCACTTGGCAAATGGAATTTAATGTTAATAAATGCCATGTTATGGAATGTGGAATAGGAGAACATAGACCCCACACAACCTATATATTATGTGAGAAATCTTTAAAGAATTCTGATAAAGAAAGAGATCTAGGGGTTGTCTTATCTTGAGGTTATCTTGAGTTAATTTCGGGGCTTTTTTAGTGTCCCCGCGGCCCGGTCCTTGACCAGGCCTCCACCCCCAGGAAGCAGCCCGTGACAGCTGACTAACTCCCAGGTACCTATTTACTGCTAGGTAACAGGGGCATAGGGTGAAAGAAACTCTGCCCATCGTTTCTCGCTGGCACCCGGGATCGAACCCGGGACCACAGGATCACAAGTCCAGTGTGCTGTCCGCTCGGCCGACCAGCTTCCTAACTGAAAAAGTTTTCACACTTCCTGTTTGTGGCAGGAAGGCCCTTGGGAGTGAGTAACATTACATAATATGCCATTTGATATTAGTATTAACCAATCATACAAGTGGTTGGGCACCATTCATTTTCCCCGTCCCAGCCTAAATCCTTATTCCTTCTGTGTGTTAGTCTTAATCAATTGGCACTTTCTCCTGATAGTTCCCTTCCTTTCTCGCATTATTTCAGATTGTATTATGATTATATAAGGGGTGATTCTAGATAGAAAACTATCACCTGAAGACCACTTAAAAAATATTGTGCGAGGAGCCTATGCCACGCTTTCTAACTTCAGAATTGCTTTTAAATACATGGATGGCGATATACTAAAGAAATTGTTCACGACTTTTGTTAGGCCAAAGCTAGAATATGCAGCAGTTATGTGGTGCCCATATCTTAAGAAGCACATCAACAAACTGGAAAAGGTGCAAAGACATGCTACTAAGTGGCTCCCAGAACTGAAGGGCAAGAGCTACGAGGAGAGGTTAGAGGCATTAAATATGCCAAAACTAGAAGACAGAAGAAAAAGAGGTGATATGATCACTACATACAAAATAGTAACAGGAATTGATAAAATCGATAGGGAAGATTTCCTGAGACCTGGAACTTAAAGAACAAGAGGTCATAGATATAAACTAGCTAAACACAGATGCCGAAAAAATATAAGAAAATTCACTTTCGCAAACAGAGTGGTAGACGGTTGGAACAAGTTAGGGGAGAAGGTGGTGGAGGCCAAGACCGTCAGTAGTTTCAAAGCGTTATATGACAAAGAGTGCTGGGAAGACGGGACACCACGAGTGTAGCTCTCATCCTGTAACGACACTTAGGTAATTACCACACGGGGGTTTCTATAGGCCATTGCTCCCCATGCCTCTCTGAGGGGGCCGGGTTCTGGCTCGTGGTCCCCGGTAGGCCCACAGAACTCCATACACATGACTGATGCCAAAGTCTGACATTAGCATATCAGCTTGGATATGCTCCGGGGAGCCTCCGGGTCTCACCCAGAAAATGGCGTTTCATTACATTCAACGCTGGTTTTTTTAGTATGTCATAGATAACACCAGCACCTAGACTCATGGTACACAAAAGTCTCTAGCCTACACATTATGAGTGAAGCAACTAAACTGGAGGGAAAATAAATCTAACCACTGATTGCAGTCCATACGAAATGCATCGATCATAAATGCCTTAGAATCCAGAAACGGTACCACATACTAGAAGCTGCCTATTTCACACAGGCAAACAGATCCACATGTCAATGGTGAAACATCTCACAAAGCCAGAGGAAGGAGGCCCTCCACCATGTCGAGATAGGATGGAAATGAGAGACCGTCCACAAGAATTTTAGAAATATCCCAAATCTCATGAACAATGCAAAGGACTAAATTTGGATGAGCCAGAAATGAGGATATTCCCACAGGGAGAGGGGAATAAATTAGAGCCTCACCTACTCCCCTGCTAAAGTGCCATCCACATCACTGCAAACTCCTGCACCGTTATCTAGTTGCAGCAAAATAACACCCACTGGAGAAAGTTGTTGAGTGCTTTCAGCCAGACTATCGCAGCAGGTACACCATGCAGATGAAGTTGAGGCTGTTCAATAGGCACTCGACAGAAAAGCAAAGACTTTCCACATGATGGTGAGAAGTAGAGCCACATGCAGCCCGACATGAGAGAAAGGCAGGCTTTCCTGGTATCCCAGACTAGACTCGGCCAAGTCTAAACCTGAGAAGGAAATAACTGGGACTTCCACCAGACAACCAGAAAGCACAGCAGGTAAACTTGGTTAAGAATCAGATCCCTGGCTAGCAGACATGCTTGATGACTGGGAGCCTAAACCAACCAAATATCAAGTTTGGCCAGAATGTGGATTCGAAGAAGACAATTATGGTAGAGGACCACATGAGTCATTCTGATGAAGATTCTGGGAGCCAGGTTTAGACCAAATGGCATGTTTACTTGAGATGCCGCACTCTGAATCCCAATTCATTCCTGAATGAGAGATGGTTGGGGACATATCAAGAAGCATCAAAGAGATCCAGGGAAATGAGCCAAGAAACACTTGAAATCACCTGACCAACCTGAGACAGAGGGGTCATCTAGAATATGAACAAAGAATGGAGCCATTTTGAACTGACAGGTCCGGGATAAAGCAAGGTTTTAGTGTTTGCAATATGGAAATTTCTGGCATTCTATTCCATTCACCTGGGCTGTATGGGTCTCGAACCGTGGCCCAAGTGGTTTTGTTAAATTTCTGGTAACCTTTCAAATTACCAGAACAAATGATATGCAAGTATTGTTGTTTCCTTTATACAGCTACTATATTTACTTCTACAGGTTTGTACAGCTACTTTGTACTGATTTGTACAGCTATTGTATTTGTATGTAGATCAATCATATGTAGATGTTTATAGACTTTGTATGTTCATGTTATTTATTTATTTATTTATGCATATACAAGAAGGTACATTGGGAATGTGAGGATACATAATATGGTAATTACAGTCTTGTAAAGCCACTAGTACGCGCAGCATTTCGGGCAGGATTAATTAACAGGATGTTGATTAACTATAATCCATACACTGTGCCAATTTTTTGGGGCATATGTGTGTACTCAAGAACATTAATTTCAGAACATTTAAACACAAAACTGAGTTACAGTTCCAAAGATAACTTTGGAAATGTTAAGAGTATCAGAACATTTTGGCCATTGCACAAAGGGGCAGAACATTTAGGTGCTGGTGTGCGCCACACACGAGGGAAGACTAGTAGAGTTAAGAGCCATGGTGTGTTACAAAATTTAAACTATGGTTGATGGCCCAAGTGGTTATATTGTAGTTTGGAGGGGTCCTTTGCATCTGAAGCAAATCATCGTCACTACAAAAATTGATTAAATAATCCAACATATAATGCTGGAAGGAAAAAAGACGATGCCATTAATATCAACGATAAACAAAGTACAACAGTTCCGCACTCATACCAGATGCACGGGTGGAGTACAGTAACATTTGTACTTGGTATGAAGAGTACCTGTAAGCTTGATATTTCATCAAGTCCGTCACTTCATTTTGCAATCATACTTTATTTCACCAAACCTAATTTTGGTAAATACAAAAATGTAATACAGTAGTTTGTTAGGGCAGGTGCATCTCCGCCATATTATTGAACCGAGTCAAATTTAATATTTGTATAGATTTATCATAACTGAATATGAATGATGTGTCAGTTTGGATCATCAAGTGCCTTAATTATTATTACAGAGTGACAGTGGCCTCGCTGGATGAGCAGAAGCAGGTTGTCTATACCAAAACAACAGGAGTACAGGCAGTCTCTTTGGCCAAGAATGAAGAGGTAAGAAATTTATGGAAAAAAGTCAAATACATTATATTGTAACCGTTCTGGCATAACGAACCAGACGAGTCTGGCCAACCAGGCCTCCATGTTGATGGTCTCGCCAACCAGGCCCCCATGTTGATGGTCTGGCCAACCAGGTTGTTGGATGCGGCTGCTTGCAGCTGGATGTATAAATCACAGCCTGGTTGATCAGGTATCCTTTGGATGTGTTTATTGAGTTTTCTCTTGAATACTGTGAGGGGTTTTCTTTTGAACACTTTATGCATAATGGAAGTGTGTTGAACAGTCTCGGGCCTCTGATGTTGATGTTCTCTCCCAGAGTACCTATTGCACCTATACTTTTCAACAGGGTATTCTGCACATCCTGCCATGCCTTCTGGTTTTGTGTGATGTTATTTCTGTGTGCAGATTTAGGACTAGCTCCTCTCAAATTTTCAATGTGTAAATAAATCATTATGCCTTTCTCCTGCCTGCGCTTTAGAGAATATAGATTTAGGCATTTTAATCGGTACCAATAATTTAGATGTTTTATTGAGTTTATTTTTCTGTGGGGAGCCCCTACGGCTCCCGGGAGCTTATCGGGCTAATGTATGTTATATTAGACCGGGACATTAGCTAAGGAGCTCAGACCTACCAGGGACCAGCGCCAGAACCTGACCCCTTCAGAGAGGTTTCAGGGAGCAATGGCCCTGGAAAACCCCCTTGTGGTTGGGGTTTTCCTTATCTGCCATCGACCGGGGTTAGCACCCAGAAAGGTAGGCATAACAAAACAAACCCCACATGGTAAAAAACTAAAACAAAACACCGAACAGAGAGGTAGAAACTCCCTACAATCCCAAGGAAACAAGCAAACATCACACTTTATTGCCGCGCTGATCGTCCGCGAATCCCTCCATGCCCCAAGAGGGGGAGTGGGGAACCCCGGACCTACCGCGCCGGCTGCCTAGCATCAGTTCGTAAGCTAATGTCAACCGGGATAGACGCTTCTCTGGTCTCAGTTTCCTAGGCAGTGTTTGTCTTGTGTGGCGTTTACTGCCGTGTTGTGTTGTGCGGTGGCCAGGAGTACCTCATCAGTGCCAGGGCTGCATGCGCTTAGGGGCTTCCTTCCCTAAGCACCCTGTGAGTACTGTCCCTGCGTGACAGGGTTATCTTCCCTGGGGAGTTCGGGAACCATTCCCGTAGAGGTTCTTGCTGCTCGGCAATTGCCTCGCCCTTGGGGCTCTTGTTTGGCCCTGGGAAGGGACTGGTATTGTGCTGGTTAGTGCGTCAAGATGTTGCGCGACCTGCCACCTAAGCGGCGACCAGTTCCTGTTGCCTCTGGAGACGGTGTACTTTTGCGGGGTTTTTCTTTTGTTTTTATTTTCATTTGCCTGGTGGGGTCTGCCTAGTGTGGCTATAGTTCCACTCGTAGTGTTTGGTGGCCCTCTGCTAGGCCCCCGTGATTGTACACGTCGCAGGGGTTTTCAGTGTTGTCCTCTACCCCCCTTGTTATTTTTGGGTGTTTAACCGGTTAGCAACACCTTGCCCGGGCTTCCCGTATTTGTTACCCCTACAAGCCCTGGAAACCCCTGTCGGGGCTTGGTGGACCATTGAATGTCTTTGGAGTTCCAACCCGTCTTGCACGGGATTGTTGGTTGCAGTAATTGCCTAAGTGTAGTTACAGGATGAGAGCTACGCTTGTGGTGTCCCGTCTTCCCAGCACTCTTTGTCATGTAATGCTTTGAAACTACTGACGGTCTTGGCCTCCACCACCTTCTCACCTAACTTGTTCCAACCGTCTACCACTCTGTTTGCGAAAGTGAATTTTCTTATATTTCTTCGGCATCTGTGTTTAGCTAGTTTAAATCTATGACCTCTTGTTCTTAAAGTTCCATGTCTCAGGAAATCTTCCCTATCGATTTTATCAATTCCTGTTACTATTTTGTATGTAGTGATCATATCACCTCTTTTTCTTCTAGTTTTGGCATATTTAATGCCTCTAACCTCTCCTCGTAGCTCTTGCCCTTCAGTTCTGGGAGCCACTTAGTAGCATGTCTTTGCACCCTTTACAGTTTGTTGATGTGCTTCTTAAGATATGGGCACCAAACAACCGCTGCATATTCTAGCTTTGGCCTTACAAAAGTCGTGAACAATTTCTTTAACCCTTAACATGCTCAGGGTTACATATCCTGTCATCCCCACAGGTGCATGTCATTTTGAAAATAAAAAAATTATCTTTTCTTCCTAACCTGTTAATTTGTGTTCACTGATCACGGGAAAAATAATAATAAAATCGTAAGTGGCATATATTGCCCGCTATAGGGCGGGGAAGTCTGGCAAATTATAGGCGCTGACTCAGCGTGCGTCCCAGGCGGTCTGTTGCTCGCCAGCTGTCAGGCCGGAGTTGCCACAAAGAGATAATTACCTAATTATTTCAATGTCTCTGATTTTTCATAGTTTTTTTGCTGTAATATTATTCAATAGTGTGTAGTTTGATATATTTATATAATAAAATGAGTGAATCATTGCAGTACTCAAAAATATGGTGTGCATATTGTTGATTCAATTATGTTCATCAATCAGTGAAGAAATACTTTGTCGGTTATTACACTATAAGCACAAGGTTATATAGTATCTGCATGTTTTGTTCACTGTAATGAACCACTAAGTAGCTATTATGAGTCAAAAAGTAACGAGTGACCGCCGTGTACTAGCCAGCCACTCCCGCCCTCCCTCCAGTCATCTGACTCACCCACATTCTCCTCCCACAATACTGTTTTTGCTATAATTCACTATATACAGACGTTATATATAAGTATCTCCATGTTTTGTTCACCATAACTGTACATCTAAGCTTGTATGGTGAGTAAAGGCACAAAGACGTAGGACCTCACACAGCCAGCTGATGACTGCCGCCCTCAAGGCCAGACGCACTAATATTTCTCCTCCAACAATACTGTTTGGTGTTATTACGCTATATACACACATTATATATAAATATCTACCTGTTTTATTCACCATACTTGTACAAATAAACTGGTATGGTGCCCAAAGACCATCATGGTAACCAGTAAACAACACCGTCGTCTGCACGGTGGCGTCGTGCAGACGACGCCACCGCCCTCGCCAAAATGGCGGCTCCAAACCTTCTCTTGCTGTTTATACCCTCTATACACACGTTATATATATCTACATTTGTGTTCACCATAGCGAATCACTAAGCTGGTATGGTGAGTGCAGTCAATAAAAGGTGGCCACACACAGTCAGAAGACATCGCCACCACCCTCCCTCCCACAGCATTACTCCTCCCTCCATGGCGCACAGTACTACATATCACCACAATCCTGCTATTATCAGAACCCTGGTCAGTTTTATCACAGTCAGGGGTCTTCTGTAATAATATCAGCGCTACATAATAACATGAACAAGTATACGTTGGCATTTTTAGGCGATGCTGTGGTCACAAGCTGAACAGCAGAGCTGTTAGCTCATGCTGCGTGCGTCAGGCTTGGTTGCTCACTCAATACTGAGGCCAATAACACCTGGGAGTTTGGCCCACGATTTTTTTTAAAAATAGCGACTGTTTACAAGAGCCCCGATGAAGGTGTGGTGAACCCCGTGTATCCGTGGGCCGTTTAAATCTTGCGTAGTACTCCAACACATCATATGACGTGATGCGCAGTTGACTGGAACAACGTCCAACACGTCATATGACGTGATGCGCACTTTAAGGGTTAAAAGGAATGGGAATTTCTGGTACCCTTGGGGAATGGTGATGTTTGGAATAAATACCTTGAAATTCCTATTCCTTTTAAGGGTCTGAGTTTGGTGTAGTGGGTTAACACTTTCGCCCGGGGATGACGCAGCACTGCGTCATCCGTTTACTGTCGGTAATGCCGGGGATGACGCAGCATTGCGTCATCCATCTTAAATAATCGCCAAAAATCAGGTTTTTATCCGATTTTGGGGGGACTGGTTTTAAAATGCACGCCAATGTCTTCCCATTTTCTTTGTTGAGTCTCGTGGCCCTCAGGCGGCTTGGCACACGCCGTGGGCCCATTGTTTTCGCTCCACTGTTGTGACCAATGTCGCCTCCCCTCGCATCTCAAACGTGTGAACATTTCGGCTATTTTCCGTGGCAATATTTCTTACTGCGGCTTTAGAAACTATCTACGCTTACTCCACGATGGATAGTGATCATGAACAAGGCCCTTCCAGGAAGAAAATTGCGAAAGAAAGGCTTGAAAAGGGCGGGAAATGGGAGTGTAGCTGGAAGGCGTCTGAGCGCTCACTTGCGGCTAACGCGTGGCCCATCTTCAACTCGTCGGCGGTTGGAGCGTGACCAGGTTTTTTATTTTATATGCTAATGTTCCTCCAGAGAATTCTATTGCGAACCCATTGAGACCAAAATGAAAGACCTAGGACAAAAATTGAGGTGACCAGAGTGAAAATAGTGAAAACATTTTATCGTGTTTGTGCGCTCCTGGGTAACTCGTTCGCACTTTCTCTGTTTGCTGCGGGTAATTAGCCGGGCTTTTGGAGTTTATATGCATTTAGTGCTGTAGAGAATTCTATTGCGAACACAATGATACAAAATTTAATCTCGTAGGACGAGAATTAAGGTGACAAAGTTGAAGAGAGTATACACTTTTCAGAATTTACGCGCGCTCCCGTGATACCCTGGGTCCCATATCGCACAGTTGAGGGGTGGCGCGCGGGGTACGCCAAAGTGTTAAGGCGTAGTAGTTACGCTGGTTGTGGAAGCAACTGTGCTGTCTGGGTTCGAGTCTTCCTGATGGGTGGTGTCTAAAAGTTGGGCTGGAGATGATTATATATATATATATATATATATATATATATATATATATATAATATATATTTTATTTATTTATTTATTTAGGGGTACCACCACTGGTTTAATTAAAGGGACCCACATCCTTGAAGAAGAAAATAAATAGTGTTCAGAGAAGACCTTGTGGATTCTCACTGAATACTTTAATCTTTTCCTCTCCTACCACCCCTATTATATATATATATATATATATATATATATATGTCGTACCTAGTAGCCAGAACGCACTTCTCAGCCTACTATGCAAGGCCCGATTTGCCTAATAAGCCAAGTTTTCATGAATTAATTGTTTTTCGTCTACCTAACCTACCTAACCTAACCTAACCTAACTTTTTCGGCTACCTAACCTAACCTAACCTATAAAGATAGGTTAGGTTAGGTTAGGTAGGGCTGGTTAGGTTCGGTCATATATCTACGTTAATTTTAACTCCAATAAAAAAAAATTGACCTCATACATAATGAAATGGGTAGCTTTATCATTTCATAAGAAAAAAATTAGAGAAAATATATTAATTCAGGAAAACTTGGCTTATTAGGCAAATCGGGCCTTGCATAGTAGGCCAAAAAGTGCGTTCTGGCTACTAGGTACGACATATATATATATATATATATATATATATATATATATATATATATATATATATATATATATATATATATATATATATATATATATGTATATATATATGTATATATATATGTATATATATATGTATATATATATGTATATGTATATGTATATGTATATATATATGTATATATATATATATATATATATATATATATATATAGTATATATATATATATATATGTATATATATATGTATATATATATGTATATATATATGTATATGTATATATATATGTATATATATATATATATATATATATATATATATATATATATATATAGTATATATATATATATATATATATATATATATAGTATATATATATATATATATATATATATATATATATAGTATATATATATATATATATATATATATATATAGTATATATATATATATATATATATATATATATATATAGTATATATATATATATATATATATATATATATATATATATATATATATATATATATATATATATATAGTATATATATATATATATATATATATATATATAGTATATATATATATATATATATATATATATATAGTATATATATATATATATATATATATATATATATAGTATATATATATATATATATATATAGTATATATATATATATATATATATATATATATATATATATATATATATAGTATATATATATATATATATATATATATATATATATAGTATATATATATATATATATATATATATATATATATATATATATATATATAGTATATATATATATATATATATATATATATATATAGTATATATATATATATATATATATATATATATATAGTATATATATATATATATATATATATATATATATAGTATATATATATATATATATATATATATATATATAGTATATATATATATATATATATATATATAGTATATATATATATATATATATATATATATATATATATATATATATATATATATATATATATATATATATATATATATATATATATATATATATATAGTATATATATATATATATATATATATATATATATATATATATATATATATATATATATATATATATAGTATATATATATATATATATATATATATATATATATATATATATATAATATATATATATATATATATAGTATATATATATATATATATATAGTATATATATATATATATATATATATATATATATATAATATATAATATATATATATATATATATATATATATATATATATATATATATAGTATATATATATATATATATATATATATAGTATATATATATATATATATATATATATATATATATATGTCGTACCTAATAGCCAGAACGCACTTCTCAGCCTACTATTCAAGGCCCGATTTGCCTAATAAGCCAAGTTTTCATGAATTAATGTTTTTTCGTCTACCTAACCTACCTAACCTAACCTAACCTAGCTTTTTTTGGCTACCTAACCTAACCTTACCTATAAATATAGGTTAGGTTAGGTTAGGTAGGGTTGGTTAGGTTCGGTCATATATCTACGTTAATTTTAACTCCAATAAAAAAAAATTGACCTCATACATAAAGAAAAGGATTGCTTTATCATTTCATAAGAAAAAAATTATAGTAAATATATTAATTCAGGAAAACTTGGCTTATTAGGCAAATCGGGCCTTGAATAGTAGGCTGAGAAGTGAGTTCTGGCTACTAGGTACGACATATATATATATATATATATATATATGTTGTACCTAGTAGCCAGAACGTCGTACTCGGCCTACTATGCAATGCCAGATTTGCCTAATAAGCCAAGTTTTCCTGAATTAATATATTTTCTCATTTTTTTCTTATGAAATGATAAAGCTACCCATTTCATTATGTATGAGGTCAAATTTTTTTATTTGGAGTTAAAATTAACGTAGATATATGACCGAACCTAACCTATCTTTATAGGTTAGGTTAGGTTAGGTTAGGTAGCCGAAAAAGTTAGGTTAGGTTAGGTAGTCAAAAAATAATTAATTCATGAAAACTTGGCTTATTAGGCAAATCGGGCCTTGCATTGTAGGCCGAGAAGTGCGTTCTGGCTACTAGGTACGACATTATATATATAATATAAAAACAGTGGGTTTGGAATTGACCACATTGCAGATTATTATATTTATAGCTAATAAGAGTAAGGTCAAACTTCATAGTAGAGGAGAATTTAATACAAAAAATTATTGACTCGGTCCAGTCACTCAATGCAGGGACTAGAAATATTTCAAGTGTTAACCCATTTATGGGTGTGGATGGATAAGCGTTGATAATGAGAGGAAAACATGAAAGATTCCACGAGGAGCTCCTACTAATTAGCACTTTCGCCCACTAATGACGAAATATGGCGTCAAAACTTTCGGCTTGACTGCAGGAGGGGGGCACCGCAGTTTTGAACATTATATGCATATACTCCTGTAGGGAATTTCATTGTGAATACTGCACATTGATACCAAAATAAAAGACCTAGGATGACAATTCAGGTAACAAAGTTGAAAAGAGTAAACACATTTTATTGCTTTTGATGAGCGCTCACGTGGGTAACGCGCTGTCACTTTCTCTGTTTGCAGTAGTGGTACGCTGGGCTTTTGGACTATATATATATGCATATACTCATGTAGGGAATTCTATTGCAAACACAATGATACCAAAATGAAAGACCTAAGACTAGAATTGAGGTGACCGAAGTGACAAGAGTGTACACATTTTTCATTGCTCTTTAGCGCTCCAAGGTAACACTATTTTGTGCAGCTGATACACCGGACTTTCGGACTTCATATGCATTTAATCATGTAGAGAATTCTATTGCGAACACATTGATATCAAATTGAAAAACCTAGGATGAGAATTGATATGACAAAGTTGAAAAGAGTATACACTTTTCAGTATTACCGCGCTCTAATGGAAGGCTGGGCGCGCCTCCCTGATCTCTTCCGGGTAACTGCGGCCTGCATTCATCACGTCAGCGGGTGGAGCTCACCACGGTTTTTTACATTATATGCATATACTCCTGTTGGTAATTCTATTGCGAAAACATTGATACCAAAATGAAAGACCTAGGACGAGAATTAAGGTGACAAAGTCAAAAAAGAGTATACACTTTTCAGTATTACCGCGCGCTCCCTTTGAACGTCCAAAACCACTAGGGTAGGTGGAACGCTCACTCGCCCAGAGTGCGAAAGTGCTAAGAGGGAGGTCTTATACTCAAAAGGAATGTATCAAGATCTAAATAAGAAAGAATTTGTATGTCCTGATTGCAGTCTCATCCACCAGATACGTGTCATGCTGCTAGATCCAGAGGTGAAGTATCCATTGTTGCTGAGTGCCAACTTTCTCATCACCACCAACCATCATCTCATGGTTCAAGGAGCAACATCGCCCATCACAGCTGCATCAAGCCTGGCTGGAGCTCGAAGTCACACCAGCAGAGAATAATGCAGCATTTGTCTCATGCTGCTGGTGCTAAATAGGTATAATCATTTCAACACTTCATTTATAATAATATTTCATAGTTAATATGTAAATAGTGCCAAAAATTTATAGCAGATTTATATATAGTATATTTTCTAGAGTTAAACTAATGCATCCTAATTTCAAAGTTAATATCAAAATTCAGTCTTAAGTTTAGTTGACCCTGTTTATCAAAGATAACTTTGGATATTATTGCAGTTTTTATGATTTTCGTTTTTCCCATTTCAAAAACTACATTTTTTAATGTAAATTTATATTTTGCTTTAACTATGATAAAAAAAACAGATTAATATGTTGCTCAAGTATTGTTGACAGGCAGCTTAACTTAAAATATATTTTTTAGACCAGTGAAATAATATGAATGTTTAGGTAGAAGCTGCTGAAATATTGTTTTTTTTACAACTGACATCAAGAGCACCATCTCTTGGTTATTAATGGTATACTCATTTTAACCCAATATCTTGAGGTTATGTTCAGGGAAGCACACACTGCCGCCACTTATGATGCCAAAGACGTAATCATTTTTTGCTTAAAAATTATTACATTTCGGTGGTCGTTTAAAATACTTTTGATTTATTATTTTGTGGTAAGCTAAAGTAATTAGAAGTTTACTCCATAATGTATGGCACTTTACTGTAACGTTGGATAGCATGCAGAGATAGGAGAGAATAGGTGAAAATTTAACAAAACATGTAAAATCTTGTTAATGAGCACTGTAATACATTTGAAAAATTTAATAAGGTTTGCAACATAAAAATATTTTCATTGCATATTAATGGTAGTTTATCAACAAAGGTTCATGACTCAAAGTAAACATTCAGTGCACCAATGACCAAGATAATTGGCTGGATTGCTTGTTATTTAATGTGTTGTAAGATGATTTAGTTTCTTTTTAATGTAGTATGTAGAGATATTACTCATTGTGTTCATTTCTGAAGGTTGTGTACAAGATTGGCCATATTAATGGGTGGATGAAGTGTTTAACGTATTGCAGCATAAAGACATGACTATTCATGTGAAGCAGTGTTCAGATTTGTCTTCCAGTTCTTGGTTGTGACTATACCCAGGCAGGTGTCCCCCTGAGAACTTAAAGTATTTCACTGTTCTGCAATTCATTGCTATATCCCCTCTACCTGACCTTTACCAGGCTGCACAAGAGCCTGATAGCAACAGGTATTCTTGCTCCTCCCCCCCCCCCCCCCCCCTCTCCCCACATAGGTATATTTACTTTATTTTTACACAACCCACAACCCCCCTGCCCCTTAGTTAATGATATCCAAAATATCTAAAGATTTTTTTTTTAGCAATTTACAGCTTAAATTTATTTCTAGTTTGGACATGAGTTTCTGATGAGTCTTATAGGACTTGATGTTATAAATGACAAATATTACACCTTGCTAGCTCTTAATACAAGTGTTCAAGTACTGTACTAATGTAGTGCTTAAAACACAACACAATATGCTAGGTATTTTGTTTCCAGAGGTACAAAACTAATAACGCAATATATTTATATAATGTTCTGTATTGAAAATATGATGCTAAATTATGTGGCATATCTGGTTGGCTGTCATTTCTGTGTCCAGGTGGGTTGCATGTTTAGAATTCTCACGTACCAGTGTGAAGTATTAGAAATTAAGTTTGTTTCCTTACACTAAACACCTACACTTCAGTCAGGTTAATACACTTTAGCAGTTACAGCTGTCAACTTGCTTGAAAGGATTAAAATTAGGTATTGTGCCAATATAGGCTTCATTATTTACCAACCTCACTATTCACAGGTCACTGGAAATAGCAATTAGGGATCCCCCATGAACTACTATTCCCTTAACATGCACAGTACAGTTCAAGTTGTCACAAACTGTCACTGGCAGTCTACTCAACCCATCCTCTTACAAATAACGTTGCTTTTTACTCCAATGCACACGAAGGCTAAAAATTGCCGTACTAAAAAATGGAAGCGGCTCGCGAAAGTGACACTGTCCCATTTTCTGTTTTGGGTCCTCTGGCTTAGTTTGTTAGGAGAGGACACATTAAATTAAGTTTTCATGACGTTTTGAAACCTTAGGAGAACTTCGTGCTCTTCTAACCTACCAGAGAAAACTGCAAGTTTTGGGCCCATTTCATTTGTAAAATAAATTTCCATTTTCTAGTATGGCAATTTTTGACCGTAGTAAGTACGAGCAATAAGCGATAGCACAGTATCTAAGAGGACGGGTTGGTCCATTACCGCTGGGCTTCATGAACGATGACTTATTTTATAGTCGGTAACTGCTATAGATAGACTTTGCTGCTATCTACTTTCCTTATCTCCCCAGTTGCATTACTCCACAACACTTCTCCCATTATACACGTTTTATTAACACTGGAACTGTTCTGGGTTCAACATACAGTATTCAAATTTCAGATTCTTCCCGTCTCCAAAGCTGATCTTATTTCTTGACAATTTCCAAATATTTATAATTTGTGATCCAATATTTGTTCACTTAAATTTCCTTTATTGATATTTAGTAATTTTTACCTGTCTGCATAATCTATTAAATTATAGTTGCCTAAATGCATGCACATTTTCTTTTGAGTTAAAACAACACATTTTAGGATCTTTTTCATAAGTGACCATACCACTGCATCATTAATTTTATGGTATTATAATTCTTTTAAGTTCTCTGTTCAGAAAACACTTTAGAATCTGTTTCTGCAGTCTGCCACTATGAGTCACTTAATGGGCCATTACTGCCCTTAACTTTAAGCTACAGGCAGTATATCCACAAGTTAAGTTTTAAGGTTTGTGATTAATAAATATATTTAATATTTGTATTATTATTATTAACCTTCAGTATGCAATAAAGACTGAATAAAATATAAAAAAGTAAATGTGTTTCAAAAACAGGTTTCTGAATGTACAAACTCAATATACACTTAATTTCTGTGGTCACTATAAAGTGGCAATAATATAACACTATATACGCTGCTTACTCTGAACCAGATTCCGATTCTGATTCAGCGACGAATTTCACCCTAGATTGTTTTCTTCGGGACTGTAAACCTGTCTCCTCTTCAGCTTCACGATTCTTAGAGGCATACAAGCTAAACGCAGTTCGCCGTCCACGGCCTGAAAATAAAATTTTAATGTACTTAATGACAAAAGCAATTTCACATAGGATTCAGTGCAATGAGAAACTACATTCAGTTGACCAAAAATAGAATTCATACTATGTAAAAAGTAATCAAAGTTCATACAAATAATAACCATGAAAAATGAATCGGTAAGTAAAAGAAGTCAAATGAGAGAAAAGGTCACAGTATAATAAGATATTAAAGGTAAACTATTTATATCAATGTAATTGCTATCAAATTATTCCCACATTAGATATTTAAATTATATGAAAATTCAAATACAAAAATATCTTACAAATTGGAAAATGAGAGATGTTCAATTAACAATTGAACAATCAATTAAGTTATATTTAAAGAACAACAAATTCCAAATAAGTGCTCCCTGAAATATACGTTTACATTATATTTACTCTGCATTATGCTTTAGTATAAGATAAGCTGTGCCAAGATGTATTACAAAGTCTGCTGCACTGTGAAGGTGAACTGTCATGCACGCAAGTAACTAAAAATGACAAGTACCCATTCTGACCCTACTCCTGCTTATATGGGTATCTAAAGCATCAATCAAAATGTGGGTGTTCATTCTGGAGATTTCTTTAGTTAAAAGTATTATAATATGGTAATGAATACCCACATAAACTACAGTACATGCTGACATAATATCACAAATAATAAGTTACATGAGAAAATCCACAGGAGCCGTGATGATTCAAACATATGTGCTGGATATTCCCAAATGTATGCTCTAGACAATTAGGCCACGACATGGTCAAAAGAATTGCACTCTGGGGTTCTGCTGAACCCACAAGCATTCCTGAGGCAAACCAGAGTTTCACACAATTCTCCCATGCATTCTAGCTCTGATTTCTCTGTGACGGCATCTATTCACACCCAATGCTAACTTGGCCGACACTGATGTATATAAGATACGACTCCAATGTTCAGCTTAGATGTTTCTTTGATCGTTTCACTTGTTTTTATGTATTTACTATAGTATGAATGTTAAATAACTTGATTTATGAGCACTTAATTCGCAAAATCTAAGAGTGAGTACATTACTAGCAAGTATAATGTTTCTAATCATACTATTATTTTATTTACACACACATACATAGGAGAGACACTACAGAAAACTAAACCTCCTGTTGCTGGATAACAGAAGTTAGGGGAGACATGATCACCACATACAAGATTCTCAGAGGAATTGATAAGGTAGATAAAGACAATTTATTTAACACGGGGGCACATGCACAAGGGAACAAAGATCGAAACCGAGTACCCAGAAGAGCCAGAGATATTAGAAAGAACTTTTTAAGTGTCAGAGTAGTTAACAAATGGAATTCATTAGGCAGTGATGTGGTGGAGGCTGACTCCATAAACAGTTTCAACTGTAGATATGATAGAGCCTAATAAGCTCAGGAATCTGTACACCGGTTGACTGACAGTCGAGAGACAGGGCCAAAGAGCTGAAGCTCAACTAGGTGAGTAAAAACAAAGTTTTGGAAAGTTTGGCCAACTCATCAGTTCTATCATGCATTCTGACACCAATATGGGAAGGAATCCACCGGAGACAAACTCTGACTCCTTCATTGATTATTTCATTATATCTGTGTCTAGCTTCAGAGATAAGCACGTCACAGTTGTGCTTTGAAGAAGCATAAGAAAATTCACTTTTGCACACAGAGTTCCTCTCAATGTTTGCTGATGATGCTAAAAATATGAGGATTAAGACAGGAGGAGGACAGCAAGAGACTACAAGATGACCAGGACAGACTGAAGGACTGGACCAGAAAATGGCTACTAGAGTTCAACTCAAGCAAATGTAAAGTTATGAAAATAAGTGTAGGGAGCAGGAGGCTAAACACAAGGTACCATTTGGAAGACGAAATCCTTCAGGAAGAGAGAAAGATCTAAGGGTTGAAATCACCCCAGACCTGTCCTCTGACACCCATATCAAAAGGATATCAGCAGCAGTACATGTAAGGCTGGTAAACATAATAACAGCTTTTAGAAACTAGTGTAAGGAATCATTCAGAAACCTGTGTATTTCCTGTCAGACTACTACTGAAGTATGCGGCTCCAGCGTGGAGTCCATATCTAGTCAAACACAAAATGAAGTTAGAAAAGGTTCAGAGGTATGCCACCAGGCTAGTCCCCAAGCTGAGGGGTACGAGCTATGAGGAAAGACTACTAGAAATGAACTGAACGACACTGGAAGACAGAAGAGTTTGGGGAGACATGATCATCACATATAATGTCATGGAGACATTATGTGTGACAAAGGAGATATGAAAACTACATACAACATCTTGAAAGGAATAGATAAAGAGGATAAAGGAAGCCTATTTAAATTAAAAAGAGAAGTAGGACAAGGAGGCTACCTTGAGGT
The DNA here is from genome assembly GCF_040958095.1 of Procambarus clarkii. NCBI lineage: Eukaryota > Metazoa > Arthropoda > Malacostraca > Decapoda > Cambaridae > Procambarus > Procambarus clarkii. The sequence goes on from NC_091192.1 coordinate 15,354,935, forward strand.
GCTTCCGGGGCTTAGTGTCCCCGCGGCCCGGTCGTCGACCAGGCCTCCTGGTTGCTGGACTGATCAACCAGGCTGTTCAAGGAAGCTGTACTTACAACCGAGTATAAGAGATACTGTATAAGAACGTTCCAGTTCCTTTTATGAGTGGTTGGCATTGGAGGAGGGTGAAGAAAATTTCAATTACAACTTTAAAAATATGAAGAAAACCTTAACACACACAGGCATTTTGCACACCAGGTATAAATGGCTAGGAGATGGGGCATAAGAGCTAGATCTCACTTCCTGTAGTCCAATAGGTAAACACCATTCAGAAACGTGTGTCACTGCTCAACTGACCAGCCAGGGATGTACCTGTCTCATAGATCTACTCCTTGATCTGGGATGTACCTGTCTCATTGCTCAACTGACCAGCCTGGGACGTACCTGACTCACTGCTCTAATGACCAGCCAGGGATGTACCTGTCTCAAAGATTTACTCCCTAGCCTGGGACGTACCTGTCTCACTGCTCCACTGACCAGCCAGGGACGTACCCGTTTTACAGATCCACTCGCCAGCCAGGAACGTACGCGTCTCACTGCTCCACTTGCCAGCCAGGAATGTACATGTCTCACTATTTCACTCACCAACCAGGGACATAGGTGTGTGTCTGCTCCACTCACCAGCCAGAGACGTATATGTTTCACTCACCACTGGTCTCTATGATGTTGTCTGTGTCAAGCTCCTCCAGCTCCTTCTTCCTCTCAAGCCGCTTCTTCAGCTTCTTGCATTTCTCCTGTGTTGGATTACCTGCAACAGTCAAAATTGCTGCAACAAACTATTATCACCACTAAAGTCTTTGCATTATTAAACAAAGGTGTATATAAATGCCCAAAACTAACTGCATAAATCTAATGATTGACTATCAAAATTTAGTACCATTAAGTAATAGTGCAAATGGAGCATGACAGTCAGGTTAAGCGCTATTGAATCTGGTCGTCATTGGGTAGGACACAGGTCATTCTCAATCTCTGGATAAAGTCCAGAGACTGAGAACGGGGAATAGGACTACTGCGAATTTAACAAGAAATACTGTATGTGACATGTTAAATTAACACTTTAGCGTACCCAGCGCGCCACCCCTCAACTATGCGATTTGGGTCCCAGCGTTTCACGGGAGCACGCGTTAATTCTGAAGTGTATACTCTCTTCAACTTTGTCACCTCAATTCTCGTCCTACGAGATTAAATTTGGTATCATTGTGCTCACAATAGAATTCTCTACAGCACTAAATGCATATAAACTCCAAAAGCCCGGCTAATTACCCGCAGCAAACAGAGAAAGTGCGAACGAGTTACCCGGGAGCGCGCAAAAGTGATATAATGTGTTCACTCTTTTCACTCTGGTCACCTCAATTTTCGTCCTAGATCCTTCATTTTGGTATCAATGGGTTCGCAATAGAATTCTCTAGAGGAATATTAGCACATAAAATAAAAAACCTGGTCACGCTCCACCCGCCGACGAGTTGAAGACGGGCCACGCGTTAGCCGTGAGTGAGCGCCCACACGCCTTGCAGCTACACTCCCAATTTCTGCCCACAAATGTTTAGTATTTAGTATTTTAGTATATTTAGTATTTTTTGTGTAGTAGTTGTACATCACATAAGCATTGTAGATAGCCATTTGTACAAAAAAGAAGGTAATTTTCTTCATCTATTTGTGAGTTTTCCTTATGAAGTGATAATATTTGATCATTTGGTCAAAGTGATCAACACCTTTCATGTTTGTATTGTAGTCACAGATTGCATTCGGCTTGTTGACAGTTACCAAACAGTCCCAAAAAAATCGGATAAAAACCTGATTTTTGGCAATTATTTTAGTGGACGACGCAGCATTGTGTTATCCCCGAGATTACAGACAGTAAACGGATGACGCAATGCTGTGTCATGCCCGGACTAAAGTATTAAGTTCCAAAGTGTGTCTGTACAAAATGAGAATTTCAGAGATTTTGACCCAATACCAATTCCAGAGCACATCATTGAATACATCGAGGTTTCCCAAGATGAGGTTGAAAAATTACTAAACGGGCTAGGAAGAAATAAAGCAGTTGGACCTGATGGTGTTTCACATTGGGTGCTGCGAGAATGTGCAACTGAGCTAAACATTTCACTCCAATTAATATTCCATACATTCTTGTGCACAGGAATCTTAGCAGATATATACAAAAAAGGCAAACATAGCTCAAATCTATAAAAATGGTAGCTGAGAACAACTTCTAAATTATCAACCTGTATCTTTATCAAGTGTGGTAGTCAAAACACTAGAAAAAATTGGTAAAACCAAATGGGTTGAACACATGGCAAATAATGACATAATAAACACAGACAGACAGTATGGTTTTCAAACAGGAAGATCCTGTGTAAATCTACTTCATTTTTATGATAAAGCCACGAAGATTCTACAGGAAAGAGGTGGTTGGGTTGACTGTCTATCTGGACCTAAAAATGAATTTTGACAGTCTCGCATAAGAGGCTGTTTTGGAAACTGGAACATGCTGGAGGGGTGACAGGGAAACTTCTGACATGGATAAAAATTGTTATAACTGACAAGACATATGAGGGCAGTAATCAGATAATGCATCTGACTGGAGGAGTGTTACCAGTGGAGTACCACAAGGTTCAGTCTTGCACCAGTAATGTTCAAAATCTATATTAACGATCTACCAGAAGGAATTCAGAATTATATAAACATGTTTGCATATGATGCTAAGATACTGGGGAAGACAGGAGAGTCAGACAATTGTCATGCCCTTCAAACTGATCTAGATAACATAAGTGCTTGAAGCATCAAGTGGCAAATGGAATTCAATGAGAATAAATGCCATGTTATGGAATGTGGAATCCGAGAAAATAGACCACACAACTTACTAATTATTTGGAAAGGTATTAAAGAACTCTAATAAAGAACAAGAGTTTGAGGTGGTTTTGGAGAGTAAAGTGTCACAAGAGGAACACACAAAGAACATTGTGAGAGGAGCGTATGTATTGCTTTCCAACTTCAGACTTGCTTATATTTATATGGATGGTGAAATACTAAATATTTTTTTTTTGAGACCAAAATTGGAGTATGCAGCAGTTGAATGGTGCCCATATCTCAAGAAGCACTTAAATAAACTGGAAAAGGTTCAAAATCATGCTACAAAATGGCTTCCATAGCTGAAAAACAAGAGTTACAAGAAGAGACTAGAGGCGTTAAACATGACAAAACTAGAAGATAAAAGAAAAAGAGGTGATATGATCACCACTTACAAAATACTAACAGGAATCGACCAAATTGACAAAGAGGAATTCCTGAAACCAGTAACATCAAGAACAAGAGGACACAGATTCCAGCTAAGGAAACAAAAATGCCAAAAAAATGCTAGAAAGTTTTCTTTTGTAAACAGAGTAATAGACTGTTGGAACAAGTTAAATGAGGTGGTGGTGGAGGCCAAAACCGTCAGTACAGTAGTTTCAAATCGTTATATGGAAAGAGTACTGGGAAGACGGGACACCACGAGCATAGCTATCATCCTGTAACTACACTTAGGTAAATACAAACTGGACGGGTGAATGGAAGAACCACTCCTTCACCCTAGTGAGGGAGTGTTCTCATCTAACCAAACAACATTTTTGCTCCCACTGAGGCCAAAATGTAAAAATTTATTCATCATTATATTTGCAGAACTATAGGTAACACTTATTTTTATTAAATATTGAAAGTTGGGTATATTCACCTTAAAACATAAAGCCAAGATTACAAAAATAATGTACATTAACTGTACCATCATCCATCACTATGTATGTCTGCCTAAATGGTCATTATTATCATTGTTTTCCAATGGGGGGAGTTCTGGGCCTCAGTTGCAAATTTAACCAATTAAAGTTTTGTAATAGTTCAACTACCTTTCTGGGTGCCTTCGGTCGACATGACAAACTCTGCATATAAAGCGCTCATATGGCCATTGCTCCCTTCGCCTCTCTGAGGGGCCCAGGCTCTGGCTCTGGCTCATGGCCCCCGGTAGCACTCGTACTCCAAGGATTGATGGCACCAAACTAATATGACACATGTCAACATGTCAGTTTAATAGCTTCAGGGAGCTGATGGGGCTTCCCTCAGAAAAAAGTTTCAAATCATTGCCACATCAAAATAAATATTCAAGATAATCTTCAATTTTACAAGAACAATCAGGCGAGTACTGTAGCCTATACCCAAGGCAGTAGTGTGTGGTCATCTCAAGATGAACCAACTGCCCAACTAAAACAGAATAAAACTTTACCATAATTATTTATTCAAGCTTTACAATTGTTATTTATTTGACAAAGTTTGGAGGCTAAATTGCTGCTCAATGCACAAGACTAATTTTAGACCTACTGGAATTGAGGTCAAGGTGGCACACAGTTACAAACCTTTATTATATATTATTATCCTGAAATGAACGTTTACTGGCTGACAGATATACAGCTAAAAAAAAAAGTAATCAGTTCTCACCTTTGAGCCCCCGTTCATGCATGACATTTAGAAGCTTCTCCTTCTTGCTCTTCATGCTCTTACAGCCCGAGAGCAGACGGTCGTAGTTCCTGATATTAATGCCCATCATGCGGATGTACTTTTTGAGACGACCAAGTGGATCATCGCTGCGACCCTGATAACAGTTGTACACGTTGAGTTGCTTGATGTTGTATTATGTTAATAACAGACACCAAAAAACCAGCGTTAAATGTAATGAAACACCATTTTCTGGGTGAGAAAATGGCTCCCTAGAGCTATACTGGGCTGATGTGTGTATATATTAGACAGTGGCAACAGTTAATCGATGGAGTTCCATGCCTACCGGGAACAAGCACCAGAACCTGGCCCCATCAGAGGCACAAAGAGCAATGGCCTATAGACACACCCGTGTAATTGGAAGCAGTCTATATCTGCCATCTACCAGGTCAGGCACCCAGATAGGTAGGAATCCCAAAACAAACTGCAGCTGATGAAAAATTGCTTACCAAAAAGACACAAAAAAACAACAACAGACAAAGAAAACCCTGAAAGAGGACACCGTGCCCAGGTGGAACAGAACCGGCCACTATAAGAGGTGATAACAAGCCAAGCTGTACCCTGCGCCCCAACCAGTGAGGCCTCTACTCCCTACCCAGAGGCAAACAAGGGCAAACAAAAACCTTAACTGACTTTAAGAGTGGCCAAGTACCGAGCAGTAAAAAACACAGCAGAGGTAGATCCCAAGGTGACTTGTGGAAGGTGGCCCCAAGCCCCAAGAGCAGTACTTACAGGGCACCTAGGGAAGCAAACCCAAGGCGCATGCAGCCAGAGTACCAAAGAATATTACTCCTGGCTTGAACACCACCTGTAGAGACATACCACGCCTTGTGTTTGTCACCTCACATGGGTGAGGTGACAAACACAAGACAGAACACGAAACAATGGGAATAAATTGGATAAGTGAACATATGAATGGAAGTAACTGCAGAAGGCCTATTGGCCCATACTTCCTCTTGCTGCTTCCATATTGGTTCAGGGTCTTGAAGTGGGTAGAATATAGTTGTGCATTAATTGGCTGTTGATTGCTAGTGTTGACTTTTTGATGTGTAGTGCCTCGCTAATGTCGAGTCTCCTGCTATCGCTGTATTTATCGATGATTTCTCTGTTGCTTGTTAAGATTTCTCTGGTGATGGTCTGGTTATGAGAAGAGATTATAAGTTCCTTGATGGAGCCCTGTTGTTTATGCATAGTTAATCGCCTAGAAAGAGAAGTTATTGTCTTGCCTATATACTGAGTTCTTTGGGGCTTACAGTCCTCAAGCGGGCATGTGAAGGCATAGACGACGTTGGTTTCCTTCAAGGCATTCTGTTTGGTGTCTAGGGAGTATTTCATGAGTAGGTTGGCCGTTTTTTTGTTCTTGTAGATTGCCAATTGTATTTTTCCGATTTTTGTCTGTAGGGATAACGTTTCTATCAATAATGTCTTTCAGGACCCTTTCGTCTATTTTATGAGCCATCGAAAAGAAGTTCCTGTAACACAGTCTAACAGGGGTATAAGTGTTGTGTTAGTTGACTCTTCGGAGGCTGCATGGCATTTCACCTTTCTTTTTATGACGTCTTCAACAAAACTATTATAGAAGCCATTGTTGACTAGGACCTGCCTTATCCTACAGAGTTCTTCATCGACTTGCTTCCATCCTGAGCTGTGGCTGAGAGCCCGGGTCGACGTAAGCGTTGACAACACTCCTCTTGTACCTGTCTGGGCAGTCACTATTGGCATTGAGGCACATTCCTATGTTTGTTTCCTTTGTGTAGAAGCGGTGTGGAAGCCTCCGTTCCTTTCCGTGACTATTACATCTAGAAAAGGCAGCTTCCCATCATTCTCCATCTCTGAAACTCAACACAGAATTCTGCTCGAATGCCTCCTTCAGCTGCTGCAGACGTCTGACATCAGGTACCTGCATAAAAATGTCGTCAACATACCTGCAGTATATGGCGGGTTTCATGTTCATGTCAACTAAGACCCTCTGCTCGATGGTACCCATGTAGAAGTTCACAAACAGGACACCTAGGGGAGAAACCATGGCGACCCCATCTACTTGCTTGTACATGTGCCCATCTGGACTCAAGAAGGGTGCCTCTTTAAAGCAGGCTTGGAGCAGCTTCCTAAGTATGTTTTCTGATATGTCAAAAGGAGTACAAGCCGGATCACGATACACTATCCGCTATCATCCCGATTGTTTCATCCACAGGTACGTTGGTAAACAGTGACTACATCCAACAAGGCTCTTATTCCCGTGGCCCGTGCTCCCCGCAGTAAATCAACAAATTCCTTTGAAGACTTCATGCTTCACAGGGTACATAAGGGGTCAGCAAGCAGTTGAGTCGCTTAGCCAGTCTGTATGTGGGTGTGGGTATCTGGCTGATGATTGGCCGAAGTGGGTTTCCAGGCTTGTTGGTCGAGGAAGACCTCCATACTCGAATCGACCAGCACCTCGACATCCTTACAGATCGACATCGCCACAGCACCGAAACCAGGATCATCAGGAAACTGATAGCATTATTTCGAGGACCTATGGCGATTCCACGACCCAGAGATGGCTTCTTTAACCTTGCTGGAATCAACCTCACTGAGGACCAAATCACTCTCTTAAATCTACACTTTCGCCCACGGACGACGCAGCATTGCATCGTCCAATCGGCAACGATGCGGTAAAGTAGTGGCATCTTCGGGAAGGTCTTGCTGCAGTTTTGTACTATGTGCATATACTCTTATAGGGAACTTTATTGTGAATACATTGATACCAAAATGAAAGACCTAAGACCAGAATTAAGGTAAAGTTGAAGAGTATACCCATTTTATTGCTCTTTATTCGCGATCACTGGGGTAACACTCCGTCACTCTGTTTGCTGTGGGTGGTACGCCGAGTTTTTGGAAACAGGACAGCCTCGAGGCGTCCGGGGAGCAACCACCACAGTGTTGCCACCACCAAAACTCAACCTGCAACGCCCACGCTGCCTGTATCTGCATAGTCAGCATAAGACAGGGTAACAGAGTCACAAACAAGCAACAAAACTTGCAGGACTCCAGGCCGAAGGTGCCACCTACCCCACAGGCAGCAGACGGAGGCAAAGACCGTGAGTCACCCTGAGACAAGGGGACAGAACAACCCACAAACTCGCAAGAAGTGAGGGGAGACTCTGGGGTCACATCCATCGGACCCGTGCGTCCCCTAGGGAATTCCCAGGGTCCTGAGCGTTTACAATAAGAGGACTCGCACTCAGGTAATCCCAGGCAGGGTACTACTAACCGGCGCCCAAGACTACCAAACAACCTTCTAAGAACTGAACCCCTGGGACGTGTACACTCATGGGGGACCTAGCAGGGGGGAACCACCGGAAAAGGAAGAGTACGCAGTACAAAGGGGGAAAGAACAAAGGCAGATCCCCTCACCAGGTAGACAAACAAAGAAAAAAGAAAACCCCGCAAGAGGAGAGCGTACCCAGGCGAAGCAGAGTTGGCCGCTATGATTAGTGAAAACAAGCTGCGCAGTACCCTGCGCCCCACCAGTGCAAACTGCCTCTTACCCCAAGGCAAACAAGGGAGGCAGAACACCCTAGCACACAAAGGGCTGCCGAAAATCAAGCAGTAAACGGCATAGCAGGGGCAGAACCCAAGGGACTTGTGAAAGGGAACCTCAAGCCCCAAGGGCAGTACTTACAAGGCACCTAGGGAAGGAAACCCTAGGCGCATGCAGCCCTAGTACTGGAGAATCACTCCCAGCTCACGCACCACCTAGAAGACAGTATCCACACGCTAGGTACAGTGCTGAAACAACCACCAGAACCAGAGCACATGACCTCAGCCTTTAGCATCAGCCGAAGAGCTGATGGTGGATAGCCGGCGCGGTAGGTCTGGGGCTCTCCCTTCCCCATCCCCAGGAAGGGGGGAGCAGCACAGACAGCGGTGCAGCGACATGTGACATCATAATCGTTTGCTCATTTCTTTTAGGGGAGTTCTATCCACTTGTTCGGCTTGTTTTGGCAATTTTCACCAGAACAGGGGTTTGTTTTGGGACGCTTACCTTTCTGGGGGCCTGACCTGGTCGATGGCAGACATAGAATGCTTCCAACCACACGGGGGTTTCTATAGGCCATTGCTCCCCTTGCCTCTCTGAGGGGGCCAGGTTCTGGCTCGTGGTCCCCGGTAGCCCCATAGAACTCCATACACATGACTGATGCCAAAGTCCGACATTAGCATATCAGCTTGAATAAGCTCCAAGGAGCTGCAGTTACAGTACAGTACTTCCATTCTGTAGGAAGATTCTTCCATTCTTCCACGTTCAAGAACACGAAACCAATTGTTTCGTGTTCTGTCTTATGTTTCACCTTACCCAAAACTTTTGTGCCATATCTCCTCACCCAAAAACAAGTATGAATGTATTTTGTGTGTAAATTAAGTCCTTGAAAATGCAATAAGGAATTACGAAACGCATTTAGGCGTCAAACTAGAAATAAAAAGAATGAATTTTGGAGTTACTTTATCAATTACCCTCGACAGTGAAGAAGAACTTAAGAAATATTGAGAAGATTCGTGTTAGAATTATTAATCTTACCCTTTCAGTCATATTCAACAACATATGTTTACAAGACTGCTTCCAAAATATAAAAATATACTAATAAAATATTACACACACACACACACACACACACACACACACGCACGCACGCACGCACACACACACACGCACGCACGCACACACACACACGCACGCACGCACGCAGAGGATGACGATGGTAATGAGGAACCAACACCTCAGACAACGAAATACAGTTTACTGATGTCTTATGTTGACAGTTTAATTAATTTTTCATGCAACTGTGCTAATCCAGAAGTTGGAAAAATGTATCGGTACCTGAGGCAAACCCAAGAGCTGATAATAAGAGGGGCCAATGAACACAGGAGGCAAATTAAACTCAATTCTTATCTGCTAAGAACAGCAAGCCAAGGACCTTCAACCAGTGAGGCCTCACAAGCAAGCCAAGGACCTTCAACCAGTGAGGCCTCACAAGCAAGCCAAGGACCTTCAACCAGTGAGGCCTCACAAGCAAGCCAAGGACCTTCAACCAGTGAGGCCTCGCAAGCAAGCCAAGGACCTTCAACCAGTGAGGCCTCGCAAGCAAGCCAAGGACCTTCAACCAGTGAGGCCTCGCAAGCAAGCCAAGGACCTTCAACCAGTGAGGCCTCGCAAGCAAGCCAAGGACCTTCAACCAGTGAGGCCTCACAAGCAAGCCAAGGACCTTCAACCAGTGAGGCCTCACAAGCAAGCCAAGGACCTTCAACCAGTGAGGCCTCACAAGCAAGCCAAGGACCTTCAACCAGTGAGGCCTCGCAAGCAAGCCAAGGACCTTCAACGAGTGAGGCCTCGCAAGCAAGCCAAGGACCTTCAACCAGTGAGGCCTCGCAAGCAAGCCAAGGACCTTCAACCAGTGAGGCCTCACAAGCAAGCCAAGGACCTTCAACCAGTGAGGCCTCACAAGCAAGCCAAGAACCTTCAACCAGTGAGGCCTCACAAGCAAGCCAAGGACCTTCAACCAGTGAGGCCTCACAAGCAAGCCAAGGACCTTCAACCAGTGAGGCCTCACAAGCAAGCCAAGGACCTTCAACCAGTGAGGCCTCACAAGCAAGCCAAGGACCTTCAACCAGTGAGGCCTCACAAGCAAGCCAAGGACCTTCAACCAGTGAGGCCTCACAAGCAAGCCAAGGACCTTCAACCAGTGAGGCCTCACAAGCAAGCCAAGGACCTTCAACCAGTGAGGCCTCACAAGCAAGCCAAGGACCTTCAACCAGTGAGGCCTCACAAGCAAGCCAAGGACCTTCAACCAGTGAGGCCTCACAAGCAAGCCAAGGACCTTCAACCAGTGAGGCCTCACAAGCAAGCCAAGGACCTTCAACCAGTGAGGCCTCACAAGCAAGCCAAGGACCTTCAACCAGTGAGGCCTCACAAGCAAGCCAAGGACCTTCAACCAGTGAGGCCTCACAAGCAAGCCAAGGACCTTCAACCAGTGAGGCCTCGCAAGCAAGCCAAGGACCTTCAACCAGTGAGGCCTCGCAAGCAAGCCAAGGACCTTCAACCAGTGAGGCCTCGCAAGCAAGCCAAGGACCTTCAACCAGTGAGGCCTCGCAAGCAAGCCAAGGACCTTCAACCAGTGAGGCCTCACAAGCAAGCCAAGGACCTTCAACCAGTGAGGCTTCAGCAGCTGGCAGTCAAAACTGACCTCATCAAGCTCATGTACTGTACAGTAATTTTAAGTGTTAATTTTTGCAAGCAAAAATATTAGGGAGGCACAAAACCTCCCTAATGTGTGTTAGATTAGGTTACATAAATTTTCAAGAATTCTTAACGTCAAGATGTGTAGTATCAATTAAGATGAACTGCAACAAGATAAGCTGAAGTTTGTTTAAAATTAATTACAGTACTGTACTTGAGTATTTTATATTTATAGTCTGTGTGTGGCAATTAAAATTACTGTATGTTGGTTGTGGTACAAAAAATTTTTTGATTATGTTCACTTTTGGACTTCCCCGGTAAAATGTCTGCTAATCCGGATAATCAAGCTGATACAGTATTATGAAGCCAGTACAATATATTGGCTTCATACGAAACTTGTGAAAATAATTAAGAAACCTTACCTTTTCTTGCTTACCAGCACCTCGAGATTTACTGGTCTTGTTTTTATCTTTTTGATTTCCAGTTTCTTCACTGTCGGAACTCAGTGATTCATCAGAAGAACCAGACTCTTTGCTAGTTTTGTTTGTCACTTTTTTTGAAGGCAGTTTGGCCTTAACTTCTGTGTCCATCTCCGAGTCAGAACTAGCAGACTTTTTCACAGGTGACTTTGCCTTATCTTCTGTATCCATCTCAGAGTCAGAGCTCTCAGAATTTTTCTTTTCTTTTTTCTTTGTAATTAAAGGTTTTGCTTTCTTTTTTGGACCATCTGCTTTCATTTTGGCCAATGGCGCCGAGTCCGACTCACTGGAGTTCTCAGACTTTTCTTCTTTCTCTGCATCACTCACAGAGTCATTGTCATTCTCTTCACTTTTATTTTTATTTATTTTGGGCCTGGCCTCTTTTGGCAACACTTCAGCATCACTCTCAGAATCTTTATCGTTTTCTTCGCTTTTATTTTTCTTTATTTTGAGCTTGGTCTCTTTTGGCAACACTTCAGCATCACTTTCCTTTGAATTATTGTCTTCCTCATTGTTTTTTGTAGGAGAAATACCTTTGTTACTTCGCTGAGAATTGGTAGTCTTGTTTTCTTTCACAGGAGAAATGGTCTTCTTGTTCCTTTTGGATAAAGGCTTACTATCAGACTCGCTAGAGCTGTGTGACTCCCTCGACCTCTTTGTCTCGCTTTTTGTTAGTTTTGTTTTCTTTTTAGCCAAGGATTCTGAATCAGAGTCATCAGTATCTGATTCTGCTTTCTTCTTGCGAGACATTCTAGGTAACTTGCCTTTCCTTCCTGATGGAGGTTCATAGTCAGATTCGTCAGACTCTCCCTCAGCAGTATTCCGTTTTCCTCTTCCTTTCACTGGCTTCACAGCCTCTTCAAACTCAGATTCACTAGAGGATTCCGTTTCACTCTTTTTTCTTCTGGTCGCACCTCGAGGCTTCCTGGTAGCTTTTGCATTTCTCTTGGGCTTTGATTTCTTGGCCTTTTTAATTTCTTTGGCAGATTCTTCACTTCCAGATTCAGAACTTGGTGTCATCTGTGCACTTTCATCCTCTGAATCATCTGTATCACTTTCTTGCTTACTTGCCACTTTTCTGCCTTTTCTTGGACTTACTCTAGTCCTCTTTTTTATCGCTTTTTTGGGAGGTTCGTATTCGTCGTCACTCATGTCATCTGCACTTTCCTTCGCCGCCTTAGGTTTTGCTGAGCTTTTCCCTTTCTTCTTAGAGAGTGGCTCATCATCAGAGTCACTTGAGCTCTCAGATTTTTCTCTCCAGTTTTTCTTTACACCAGATTTTTTAGTTTTTTTCTCTTCCCCACTGTCAGACTCACTTGCACCGGAATCTGCTTTGTTCTTCTTAGCTGCCCTGGGAGAGCGACCCTTCTTCATCATGGAAGATTTGGACATCTTTTCTTTCTGTTTGCTTAGTGGTTCATAATCAGAACCACTAGCGCTCTCAGATTCTTCTCTTTTTTTGTTTACAACTGATTTTTTAGTCTTTTTCTCTTCACCGCTATCATCATCATCACTTGCGTCAGCGTCTACCTTTTTCTGAACTGCTCTAGTAGACTGGCCTTTCTTAACCATGGAAGCTTTTGAATTCTTTTCTTCCTGTAAAGGTTCATAATCTGAATCACTTGGGTTTTCAGATTCTTCTTTTTTGTTTACATTAGATTTTTTAGTCTTTTTCTTCTCTTCGCCACTATCATTATCACTGGCACTGGAGTCTGCTCTACTTTTCTTAGCTGCCCTGGGAGACCGGCCGCCCTTCTTGACCACATTAGATTTGGAATCCTTTTCTTCCTGAACAGGTTCATACTCTAAATCACTTGGATTTTCTGAGTCTTCTTTTTTGTTAGTAGTCAACTTTTTTGTCTTTGTATCATCACCACTGTCTGGATCACTGGCATCAGAGCTGCCTTTTTTCTGAGTGGCTTTGGGAGACTGGTCTTTTTTAATTAAGGGGGTCTTTGAATTATTTTCTTTTTGTGTGTCTAAAGGCTCATCATCTGAATCACCAGAGTTCCTTGACACCTTATCTGGCTTATTTTCATCATTTAATGCTGGAGGTTTAACTGTATTTTTACATTTATTATCAGGAAGAGAGACAGAGTCGGATTTCGGACAATTCGAGTCATCATCAGATTCTTTATTAAGGATGTTTTCAATGTCCTCGGCTGTTGCAGGAGTAGGTGATTTCTTTTTCTCCAGGGTATTAGCTGCCTTCTTCCCAACCTCTTCCTTCCCTTTGTCTTCATTAGCCAAAGGCATTTCTTCATCACTAATGTCCAAAGAAATCATCCTTTCTTCTTTCAGTAATTTGGCGCTCTCTTTAATTTGGGTTATTTGCGTCTCTTCAACGTTTATGTTCTCTTTATAGATTGTGTTGTTTTTCCTCTCACTGTCTGCATGCTTTACTGCTTCAAGGCTAATCTTGCTAGCTGGTTGGGATTTAGCCTTATGCAACTTGTTAACTGGTATCTGCAAATAAAAATATTTAAAATCAATTAATGAAAATTAATTAAAGCAAGACATGATGTTTATCATAACTTTGCTCCAAAGGTGTGGCAGTCAGCTTTGCAGATTCTGTCAAAATCTATTACAAAGTGTTAACAATCAATAAAACAAGGTCAATATATGTTGCAGCAGTCCAATCACTAGTATCAACAAGACCATAGTTTCCCTGCTGCTAAAGTCCACAAGCTCACACAGACAAACTAGCGACAACACCGTTTACACGGACAACGTTGCTGTGCTATTATTCAGTGTAAAGCCTATATAAATAATTGCAGGGTATTACCTCTCAGTTGTTAGTATAGAGTACTTACCTGTAACAATGTACTGCAGCTGGATATAAAAGATCTCGAGGAGTTGGCTATTTTGTGGGTAGACCGACTCATGGAAACAGCGTGTTTCTTCTTGCCTTCTTTCATAAGTCTCTGTTGGCCTTCATCTGCACTCATCTAGTGACAACTGGCAACCCATTCACAGATAAAATTATTTTAACTAAAAATAATAAAACAATGAATTATTGTCTAAATCATTGGTTGGTAATATTTTCAAGTGATATTCCAGTGATGAGTGACTATAACCCTCTGTACCATCCAGCATTTAAAGTCTCGATTTCATTTGATCCTGAATAGCTGAGCAGTCCAAGGGTTAAAGTTAATTAATATATATTTTGGAGTACAAGTGAAACTACTGCTTCTGTGTGAAATTAAAGATGAAATTAACTGAAGTGACCAGTTTTGGAATAAAACAGTCTAATTATCTTATGGTATGTGGTATAAAAACTACATGGTTTTTATACCACACCTCTCCAGATGGTATGCGAGTAAAACCACATACCATCTGGATGGCTTGTCAACCACACTGGGATCCACTTGTCCAAGTTCTATAATACCCCATTGTAATACACATGCCAAATGACACCATGTTTCACGGGCACCAACATCATGCCTAACAGGTAAACACAAGATAACCGGATACTAATTCTATTAACCGCTACAGTACAGTACACGAGACAAGATTCCTAGCCAACCCCCACTGGAAATGCAATATTTCAGGGTGCTCTTGGGACAAGTCTACCTCCCATGGTGGTCATCAGTTGCAAAGCATGTATGACATCAATATGATTTCCACATCAGCACAGCACCCACGTTTTATTTTTTTCCCCAAACACATTATGTATAATTGGTACTCTATTTTAATGCCTTTACTGCATCTGTACAGTAGCACTCTTCAGCATATTAGGGTCTCAAAGTACTGTACAGTACAGTGGGTTTTGTTCTTTGATCACAGTTGGGTATCTCAAGTTCAATTTCCAGGAGGAACAAATGGATGGCATGTTTCCTTTTGCCTAGCGGTAAACGGGTAACAGGGGAGCCGGTAAACGGATAACAGGGGAGCCGGTAAACGGATAACAGGGGAGCCGGTAAACGGGTAACAGGGGAGCCGGTAAACGGGTAACAGGGGAGCCGGTAAACGGGTAACAGGGGAGCCGGTAAACGGGTAACAGGGGAGCCGGTAAACGGGTAACAGGGGAGCCGGTAAACGGGTAACAGGGGAGCCGGTAAACGGGTAACAGGGGAGCCGGTAAACGGGTAACAGGGGAGCCGGTAAACGGGTAACAGGGGAGCCGGTAAACGGGTAACAGGGGAGCCGGTAAACGGGTAACAGGGGAGCCGGTAAACGGATAACAGGGGAGCCGGTAAACGGATAACAGGGGAGCCGGTAAACGGGTAACAGGGGAGCCGGTAAACGGGTAACAGGGGAGCCGGTAAACGGGTAACAGGGGAGCCAGTAAACGGGTAACAGGGGAGCCGGTAAATGGGTAACAGTTAGTAAATAGGTAACAGAGTTAGTTAATATGTAACGGGGTTAGTAAATAGGTTAGGGCACTGTTGTGGAGTGGCATTCTGAGGAAGGTCAGTAGCTCGACCTCAGGGGAGGAAACAGGAGGATACAAGCCAAAAGTATATACTGTATAAAAGCTCCCCTAATATAAACCTCATAAACCTGGACCTCGATTTTAGGCAAAATCAAGTCCACATTTTGTGTGCCAAACTTTGCCAAACTCAGACAGAAATCCAGGTTACTTGATGACATCAGAAACCAATGGGTGCCAGAAGAGGCCTTAGCAGCTGGTAGCCAAAACTGACATTGCCAATCTACCCTAACCATGTCAATTTCTATTTATAATGTGTGGCAATACAAATCATGTTGGTAAAAAAAAAAAAAGCATTGAATGAAATAAAACAAATTTCTGGGCGAGCCCCAGTGGCTCCCTGAAGCAATACCCAGAGATAGTTCCCATCTATCAGGTTGCATCATCTGTTGAGTTTTTAGGCCTACCAGAGACCAGAGCCAGAACCTGGCCCCTTCACAGATGCACAGGGGTGACTGGAACATATTGGAGGGGTGACAGGTAAGCTACTAACATGGATGAAAAATTTCCAAACTGACAGAAAATGAGGGCCGTAATTAGAGGCAAGGTATCAAATTGGAGGAATGTCACAAGTGGAGTACCACAGGGTTCAGTTCTTGCACCGGTAATGTTCATTGTCTACATAAACGATCTACCAGTGGGAATACAGAATTACATAAACATGTTTGCTGATGATGCTAAGATAATAGGGAAGATAAGAAACGTAGATGATTGTCATGCCCTTTAAGAAGACCTGGACAAAATTAGTATATGGAGCAATACTTGGCAAATGGAATATAATGTGAATAAATGCCATGTTATGGAATGTGGAATTGGAGACCATAGACCCACACAACCTATAAATTATGTGAGAAATCTTTAAAGAATTCTGACAAAGAAAGGGATCCAGGGGTGGTTCTAGATAGAAAACTGTCACCTGAGGACCACATTAAGAACATTGTGCGAGGAGCCTATGCTACACTTTCCAACCTCAGAATTGCTTTTAAATACATGGATGGCGAAATACTAAAGAAATTGTTCACAACTTTTATCAGTGCCTGGAAAAAATAAGCTCAGTAATCTTGAGGTTATCTTGAGATGATTTCGGGGCTTTTTAGTGTCCCCGCGGCCCGGTCCTCGACCAGGCCTCCACCCCCAGGAAGCAGCCCGTGACAGCTGACTAACTCCCAGGTACCTATTTTACTGCTAGGTAACAGGGGCATAGGGTGAAAAACTCTGCCCAGTGTTTCTCGCCGGCGCCTGGGATCGAACCCAGGACCACAGGATCACAAGTCGAGTGTGCTGTCCGCTCGGCCGACCGGCTCCCTAGAAATAGTAGTCTTTCTAGTAGCACTAGAAATATGTTCAAACCGCATACTGTACCCCCTAAGAAAAAAGAGAAAGATGCAGATTGGAACGGGAATGTCGTTCCCTATATAGGCGAAGAAAACGAATCGCGGAACAACTTGAGAGTCGCACCCTATCTCAAGAACAGCGAAGGTTAGGTAGAGAAATAGAAACAATTGAACTCAAGCTACAAGAATCATACAAAACCCAGGAGAGGCAAAGATAGAAAAAGGCCATCAGTGAAATAGAGAGAAATCCGAAATATTTTTTCTCCTATGCAAAATCAAGATCAAAAACCACATCTAGTATCGGGCCCCTGCGAAAGGGAGATGGAACTTTCACCGATGACAACAAAGAAATGAGCGAGTTACTGAGGAAGCAGTACGACTCTGTTTTCAGCGAGCCATTAAACAGGCTTCCCATCCCTGTCAATGGGAATTTACCCGAATTCCCAGCAACCTCTTGCACTATCACCAACCACTAAGTTTAGGCTGTGACATTTACAGGGCATATAAAACACCATATAAAATTAATTATACTGTAATTGATCACAGTTTTGACATGTACAAATATTGTATACAAGAGTTTTCCGTAATGTTTCAAAGAATGGTGCAACGCATTTACCTATACTCTATTTGCAAATAATTAATACTATATTTTTTTTGTCAGAGGCAGGCAGCCTGTGTATATATACATTAGGCTTACAACACGGTTCCTCCACAGAGGAGTGCTGTGACAGGGGTTTCTCCTCCCCACAATGAAACCCAACAACAGTTGCCCAACTCCTGGATACTTATTTGCTACTAGATAAAAGGAATTTGGTGATAAGAAACATGCCCAACCATTTCTGTCACGCCCAGGATTCAAATCTGGTATTCCCGATTGCGAGTTGATAATGAACTGAACTGTATTTAGCTCATGGATGAACATCTTATCTTCTTGTAGCTGTTCTTCCAGAGGCTAATATCTTGTCAATGATATTCAAGTGATAACAGTGATCAAGCTTATGGCAACCATGTAAAGGAAGTGACAAAACTGCTTTAACTGTTCAAGTTCAACTATGTATAGCATAAAGTTTTAACTTAATTATTATGGACCTCATTACACAAAATGATTATTTACAATATACTGACTGACCCGTTTTTTAATTTTAGTAGCAAAAGTATCCCATATTTATATACCGGGCATTTTCTTGAGGTTATCTTGAGTTGATTTCGGGGGTTTTAAGTGTCCCCGCGGCCCGGTCCTCGACCAGGCCTCCACCTCCAGGAAGCAGCCCGTGACAGCTGACTAACTCCCAGGTACCTATTTACTGCTAGGTAACAGGGGCATAGGGTGAAAGAAACTCTGCCCATCGTTTCTCGCCGGCGCCCAGGATCGAACCCGGGATCACAGGATCACTTGCCCAGCGTGCTGTCCGCTCGGTCGACCGGGTCCCTATATTCACATTCATTCATACACCCTACATTTTCATTCTACCATTAAACCATTAAAGGTCCATTTAATTCAATAGCTTCAAATTGGTTGTAATCCAGTGCACAGAGCAATTTACTTTAATAGAAAATCATATTCTGAACAAAATTGTTCTGTTCAAAAAAAATTATCACATTCATGAAATGGCATTCTATGTATTGTACTGCATAATACACACATCATAAACTTAATGCAAAACATACAGTACAGTGTTCAATTGAAAAATAAAGTGTAACATTCTCATCATACGGGATGACAGTTTCAGAACAGTAGTTTTTATCACAGCGAGTATAACAAAAATAATCATTGTATTCTAACTGGTGCAGCCCTATTATAATATTTTATTTATAAGATACACAAAAGATCAATTACAATAGTTACTTAGTACAGTATTTGTATATTTTATATAGCCACTATTTATTCATAACCACTTGGCATCAATCATTCAACCTGCAAACCATGTATTAATAGTTATGTGGTAACTCGTCCACTCCAACTGAAAGACGTTAACCCTCACTTCATGTCTGTTTCGGTGTACATAGCAAAAGCTAAAAATTTAATTAGGAATGGTTTATCAGACACCCAACCCCACACATCTGACCAGGAAGGAAGTGACGTGTTTTGCTCCGTCCTGAACCAGTATCACAACTTGATAATGGTCCAGGATGGAAATGTTGTCAGTTTGCTAACTGTAGGTATATAATCACCTAGGAATATAGGTATATAATCACCGTGTACTTATATGTAGGTTATAATCACTAAGTGATTATAACCTATCTACTGCTGTCCACTGGATGGGTGGGGAAAAGCGGGATGCAGAATATCAACTGTGACACTAGCTCTCCACATATGTCAGTTGCTTATTTTAGAAACTGTACTTTTGGTTCGTCTCGAGCCCATTGTTGATGTGACAATTTTTATGTGACATGTGTTGATGTGGTGAAGGGCTAAATATCTCCAGTCGATCAACAAATTGGGTCACATCTGACCCGCGCCACATTTATACCTGGCGCCACCAACAGCTAAACACAGAAAACAACCGCCTCGTCGCAGTACCAAGGATCAGCTGACGCCATAAACACAACACACCGCCTTATGGTGCGGCAAGTCTCCCTCTAACATACACCTCTGTTTTAATCACCGTTCCTCTATCTACAGCACAACGTAACAAACACCTTGGTAGCTGCGATCATCCTCAACATAAACGTCTGTACCAACACCTGTACTGGTGCAGTCATCGGGAGGACAAACCCTTCATGCAAACTGCACCTACTATCAACAAGAAGAAGAAGAGTTGATGTGATGATGTGCATTGAATTGTATAACTAGCTCATTAAGACTATAACTTGCTTAGCTAAATGAATTGTAGTGTTCAGTCCCCAAGCCCATTATGTGCCTTGTAACCCTTTCAACTACCGCCCACAAGATGGGTATGGGGTGCATAATAGATGAACTAAACTAACTCAGATGTGCAAGTTGGGGTGTCAAACTCTCAGCCAGGTTATTGTAACTGTTTGCAATTGTGTATAAGGCTTGCCCAAAAAAAATATTGGTAGATGTTAATTATCTATTTGCTACAAAAAAAATTATATTCTATGAGTAAAAATGGAATAATATTATTGTTATTGGCAAATGGATATTGGGACAATGTAGGATACTGTACATACAAAATTGGCCCAATTATAATTTCTGAAAATCGCCTTAAATCTCACATCTTACATAGTTAATATAGTAACGTTACAGCAACCGGGAAGCCGTCAATGCCCGGGTCACCTTGACACGTTGTTCAGTTCCTTTTACATAATAAACTACTGTAGTATATCTGCAAACACAAGAGGCACAGAAATGCATTCAGTAGATACCATTTAGGTAGAATTGCATAAATAAACATCAAGCAATGTAATGTTAGTATTACATTACTGTAATAACATTTGAGTAACAATAAGTTTTCTTAATAAATAAACAAGTTGTTAGAGGTTCCTGGTGCTACTCCCATACTGCATCAGGCAAACATTCTCACACTCTTAAAGTCAGCAAACTTTCTATAGTTTTCCAAGGTTTTCATTTATACTCTTCTACACTTAATTTAAAAAAAAATTGCATTAATTTTGGCCCATCTGAAGTAACTACTTACAATAATTTATAATACATTCTTTCCTAAGATAATTTCCCCTGGTCATTACCTAACTAGGTAATAACTTAGGTAACCCGAGAGGAGTGAAAAACCCAAAGTGTAGTTTAGGAGTAATGAGCGCCTGGTCCAGATACTCTCTGAAAGACCCGCCACAACCCCCAAGCTGTGAGCAATGGCAGATGACGCCCAGGTTGTTCCTCCCGCCAGCACCTCCACCAGGCTCTCGCCGCCCAGGACACCTACGGGATAATACTACCACCACCTCCACGACTCTCCACACCCTTAGGAATGTTTTAAAACTTGGCGCCAGTCTCACCTTTAGCCAACACCGGCGCCACTACAGAATTTTCCCGCGAAACGGTCGTCTCCGGAAGCCGCGTCGTATCCAACACTGTTCAATATTCACCAACTTTTCAACACATTAAAATAAACCGCGAAAAATTATCAAACATATAAAAGACATTTCTGACAGCTAATTGCTTTGAAAAATTAACATATGATTTAGTCTAAGTTGCTATATGTACTGAATATGTTGTATAAATGTGGATAATGTTAAGTGTAACAAAGTAGCGAGGAAGTGTTGATGTGGGAGGAGAAGACGCGCGCCCCGACAACGATCACTCACAGCTTTACACTCTCTAGCGGGGTCACATTAACGTCTAAGGCTGCGCACTTCCTTACTTATAACAAAAAACACAATCATCTAATCTTTCTTACTTTTGCAGTTTATCAAATTGAATGTGTATGTAAAATACATATGCACACAAGTACACACAAAAAAAACAGAATAGTGAAGTAGGCACTGAGGGGGACATGTTTACAACGTACAAGATACATTTTACCTGAATTTACCTGACGCACACTATCTCTACTAGCCTCGATGAGGACAGGAAGGAAGTAATTATCAAAAGAAGACACCAAACCGGGAAGGCTATGTAGCACCATCAAATGTGCGGAATAATCAGAGGGCGCTAAATATATCACCAAGGATGCCAATACGAGAACAAAAACGCATAAGGCGAACGATATCAAAAGTATCCGAGTCACCAAGAATTCCATTGAGGGACAGGTAACCGCGAGGGGCGGTCGGAAAGCGAGACACACGCTCGTCCTGGAAGTCAGGACATTCAAGAAGGACATGCACGACCGTAAGAGGGACAATGCAACTGGGACAATAAGGAGCATGGCGGCGCTCCATCAAGTGACCATGGGTTAAGCGAGTATGGCCAATACGCAACCTCGCCAGAGCTGTTTCCCACCGCCGGTTACGGTGGCAGGAGGACGGCCACGAGGAAACACAACATTTAAGAGTACGAAGTTTGTTACCAGTAACAGACGACCAAGAAGCCTGCCAACGGGTAAGGATGGGTGAATGGATAACCGAGTAAAAGTCGGAATATGGAATACCTTTACGAGAGATGGGATAAGAATGGACAGCTTCCTTGGCGGCAGCATCCGCACGCTCATTTAAAGACACACCAATATGGCTGGGAACCCAACAAAACTCAACCGACTTAAATTTACTATGAACAAGAAACAGCCAATGCTGGATCTCGACAACTGCTGGATGAACCGGATTAAAGGACCCGAGAGCCATGAGGGCACTACGCGAGTCAACAACAACTACAAAGGAAGACTGACAACGAGAAAGCAGGAGACAAAGAGCATAGAGAATAGCATGAAGCTCCGCTGTAAAGATGCTAGTCTCCGAAGGTAAGCGACACATAAGTGCGATCAGGAAAAACAACAGAGTAACCAACACCTTCCGCAGACTTAGACCCATCGGTGAAGACAGAAACGGAGCGGGAGTGAGAAGAAAAGTGCTCAAGGAAAAGGCGTTTTAGAACCGTAGGAGGGGTAAAAGCTTTAGTGATGCGGGTCAAGGATGTACAAAACTGCGGAAGGGGGACTCTCCACGGGGGCAAAGAAGGAACAACACGAGGAGAAACATTGGAAACACGAACGGAAAGAGAATCCTGTAAGCGAGATAACCGGACAGAAAGAGAGAGGTGGTGAAGAGGATGAGGACAGGAAGCCGGTGGCCTATTGGCTCCTTCCATGTGTCCTGACGGAAGGTCCTTTGACAGGATCCGATTATCGAGCAGCATTTGAAATTCAGCAGTATTTTGGCATTTACGGCTTCGGCGGGGTAGGCGATTCCATGGGTTTATAACCCTGTGGGTAAAAAGGCATCTCCTATTTTCTGTCCTACATTGTGGCGTGTTGAGCTTGAGACCGTTGCTCCCTGTTTGTCTTACATCTGACCATTTAAATTTACCTGAGGACCAATAATAGTATCTGGCTAACTGGCTGTAGCGAGTAGATTATCCCAATAATATACTCGCTCCAAACGCATTAGCCTAATGAGAGAAGTAAAGTTCTTCTTAGTACTAATTATGGAACTCAAATCTTTCCCTACTTTCAATTTACATTCCTGTCACCCTTTGGAGAACGGTGAGGTGTTGCCCGAGCATATAAGCAGCAGAGTAGCCAATAATAACTTACCACTTACGGGCTATTCATGCCCGTGCCACCTCTTGGGTGGTTTAATCTTTATCAATCAATCGAATAATAACTACAGCCACTCTCTTGGTCAAAACAGGTGTCCAGCAGCTGGACACCCTCATAAAGACTGTCAAACAGTATCCTCCCCCGCGATAACAGCTTGACGATTAAATGCAACCTCAGAATACTGAAAAGAATTACTGAACAAAAATTTTTACCACTTACGGGCTATTCATCCCCGTGCCACCTCTTGGGTGGCTTAATCTTTATCACTCGAATAATAACTCACGGGAGTCATCTCCCGTCACGCAGGGTGCAGTTGCACATCCACAGATCTCCAGTATCAACTCTTGATACTGGTAATGGCTCAAAAGAGCCACCACTTACAGGCTATTCATGCCCGTGCCACCTTTTGGGTGGCTTAATCTTCATCAGTCATCAATCAGAATAATAACTAGTCTACTTTCAAGTGTGGTCTAGAACAGACACTTGCGAGATACTGTACCGACTCTCAGTGCGCTCAACTCACACCATTGCTCGCCAAGGTATCACCTGCATACTTCTGTATACTCGACCAAATATATATATTATCTTAGTGTCTGTTTATTGTCATCATACTTTACGTAACAATAGAACAGTTACGTGGGTGACCCAGTGAGTGAAAAGAACACCTAGTCGCAAACTAGATTTTCGTCATGGATTTATCTACCAGGTTTCCAGCATACAATGCAGATGAACCAGAATTTTGGTTCATGCAGATGGAGGCTGTTTTCGACCTTCACAAAATTTCGACTGAGAAAGCCCAATATGCCTGTACCCTGCCAACACTTCCCTCGGAGGCTATGCACACTGCCTCCGCTGTCATCACCGCACCATCACCAGACACCAGGACGTACACCGCATTGAAGGCCGCTCTTCTACAGGCAGCGATGAAACGCCGCATTCAACAAAGGGACCAACTCCTCACTAACTAAAGATTAACAGACAAAACACCAGCCCAGCTTCTGCGGCATATTCAATATGTAATGCATACCGCAACTGGCCCAGCCCCCAGCGAGATTGTGAGATCACTCTGGATACAACTTTGTCCAAAACCCATTCAACTGGCCCGATTCAGTATGGCTGACGACACCCCATTAGCCCAGCTAGCTACACTGGCAGACCAGCTTCATACGACGTCTGATAACGCTACGCTGTCCCATCCCAGTGTTACACAGCAGGCTACAGACACCCAACAACTCGACGTCCTCCAGAACCGGCGTTTCTTCCGCCCAGGGAGGATGTACCGCGCGAATCCAATATCAGTCTTTAGGCGACAGCGAGAACACCGAGGAGAGCTTTGGTACTACCACCAGAGGTTCGGACACCAAGCCCGCAACTGTAGGGCTCCTTGTTCCTGGTCGGGAAACTATTTTGGCGGGGACTGTTAACGGCCAGTGACCCCGCCATTTCAAACACTACACTGCTCTACATATCTGACATCATAACCAAACGCCGTTTCCTCGTTGACACAGGTGCAGCAGTTAGTGTGTTGCCTCCCCCACTGGTCAAACCAACCCGTACTCCTGGTTTGGACTTACGTGCCGCCAATGGTACGTCCGTCCGTACATATGGGACCCGCGCCCTGGTTCTCGAGTTCGCTTCTCTGGGTCGCTTTACGTGGACTTTCCTCATAGCGGATGTGGAACAACCCATTCTTGGATGGGATTTCCTGCAACACCATCGACTTATTGTGGATCCCGCAGGTGCAGTACTTCGAGCCTCTCCTAGTACCTCTACACAGGTTAACAGCGTCACCCCAGTCGTATCTATGGAACTTCAAGCACTCCTGGATGAATTCAAAGATGTGACCCAACCCGCCAGCCCTCGACCAGAAGTGCAACTTTCTGATAACGGAGGAATAAGACACCGACAGCATTGGGACCTATTTATTTAATTTTTTAGTAGTAACAAAATAATTAAATTTTTTCAGACCATGTTAATGAACAGGTAACTTGTATAATTTTACAACAGCATAAATACATGTATAACTTGGCTACAATGACTTAATAACATTAATATATATGCTTATATCCGGTAACTAAATAGAACATGGTCTGAAGAACGCGGAATCCTTATTAACTATTGGTACAAGTAAGGCAAACGTTTAACATAATTTTTAAGTAGAATCGGGGCTTAAAGAGTAGCATATAGTGGCCTAACACATGACATAAATAATGTGGCAAATCCCAGACATAATGTGAAATGGTAAATTACTAGTAGCTGTAGAATACACCTATAGGACAAATTTAACATTACTCTTACAAGTGAGAGTAAGTAGCTGCGGACAGCGTAATACTTAGGGGCCGGCGCTGCACCCCCCTGTTGACCAACAATAAAGGACAAAGTACATAGGACTGTGCGTAGGGTTATATTGCCGCTGAACATTGGAAGGGGAGGAGGGTGGGAAAATTTTTTCTAAGACTTGTGAAGCGGAGCGAGGCTGGAACAAGAAAGAACGCATGACCCCTCCTCTCTGCTATATATAGGCCCCCCGCGGCGCTCCGCGCGCTGCGCTGCGGATCGCGCTGTGCAACTGTCTTCTCCTCCATCAGAAATTCCTCCGCATTCCTACATAATGCAGCGGTTATATACGATTACGCATCACATTACTACAACGAGAGCACCTACCTTCGCCAGACCACGCCCCCTGGCACCGGAACGATTGGCGGTAGCACATGCCGAGTTCAACAAGCTACAGGAGGCAGGAATAATCCGCCTTTCGAACAGTCCATGGGCTTCACCTCTCCATATGGTCCCGAAAACAGCCCCAGGGGAATGGCGCCCTTGCAGGGACTACAGGGCTCTCAACGTTCGTACTCTGCCGGATCGCTACCCAATACCACACATCCAGGATTTCTCACTGGGATTGAACAACACAACCGTTTTCTCGAAAATTGACCTTGTGCGGGCATTTCACCAGATCCCTGTAGAACCGGCAGACATTCCGAAAACAGCGATTACAACACCTTTTGGACTGTTTGAATTCGTCCGGATGCCTTTTGGTCTACGGAATGCAGCCCAAACATTCCAACGCTTCATCGACGAAGAAGTTAAGGACCTTACTTTTTGCTACGCCTACATTGACGATGTGCTGGTGGCCAGTACATCACCGACAGAACATCTGCTACACCTCCGACTCCTTCTCACCCGTCTGCGCAACTTCGGCTTGCAGCTCAACTCCGAGAAGTGTATTTTCCATGTTCCATAGTTGGATTTCTTGGGACACCGTGTGTCAGCAGCAGGGGTCCAACCAATAGAGAAGAAAATCGAGCCAATCAAGGAATTCCCGCGCCTATCCACTTTGAGGTTACCTTGAGGTGCTTCCGGGGCTTAGCGTCCCCGCGGCCCGGTCGTCGACCAGGCCTCCTGGTTGCTGGACTGATCAACCAGGCTGTTGGACGCGGCTGCTCGCAGCCTGACGTATGAGTCACAGCCTGGTTGATCAGGTATCCTTTGGAGGCGCTTATCCAGTTCTCTCTTGAACACTGTGAGGGGATGGCCAGTTATGCCTCTTATGTGTAGTGGAAGCGTGTTGAACAGTCTCGGGCCTCTGATGTTGATAGAGTTCTCTCTCAGAGTACCTGTTGCACCTCTGCTTTTCAACGGGGGTATTCTGCACATCCTGCCATGTCTTCTGGTCTCATGTGATGTTATTTCTGTGTGCAGGTTTGGGACCAGCCCCTCTAATATTTTCCACGTGTAAATTATTATGTATCTCTCCCGCCTGCGCTCAAGGGAGTACAGATTTAGGCTCTTTAGTCGGTCCCAATAGTTTAGATGTTTTACTGAGTGGATTCTAGCAGTAAAGGATCTCTGCACGCTCTCCAGGTCAGCAATTTCTCCAGCTTTGAAAGGGGCTGTCATTGTGCAGCAGTACTCCACTCTAGAGAGCACAAGCGTTTTGAAAAGTATCATCATCGGTATAGCATCTCTAGTGTAAAAAGTTCTTGTTATCCAACCTGTCATTTTTCTTGCAGTTGTGACGGCTACTTTATTGTGTTCTTTAAAGGTAAGGTCTTCCGACATGAGTACACCCAGATCCTTTACATTGCCGTTACGTTCTATGTTATGATTTGCCTGAGTTTTGTACGTGGTTTCCGTTTTTATATTTTCATTTTTTCCATAGCGCATGAGCTGGAACTTATCTTCGTTAAACACCATAATTTTTTCTGTAGCCCATAGAAAGACCTGATCTACATCTGACTGGAGGCTCGCCGCGTCCTCTATGTTGCCTACTCTCATGAAGATCCTAGCGTCATCTGCAAAGGATGATACAGTGCTATAGGTTGTGTTCTTGTCTATGTCCGATATGAGGATGAGAAAAAGTACTGGAGCAAGCACAGTACCCTGGGGGACTGAGCTCTTCACGGTTGATGGGCTGGATTTTATTTTGTTGACTATTACACATTGGGTTCTGTTGGTCAGGAAATTGTAGATCCATCTGCCTATTTTTCCGGTAATTCATTTTGAACGCATTTTATGTGCAATAACACCATGATCACATTTATCAAAAGCTTTTGCGAAATCTGTGTAAATTACATCAGCGTTTTGTTTGTCTTCCATAGCATCTAATGCCATATCATAGTGGTCCAGCAACTGCGACAGGCAAGAGCGCCCTGTTCTGAAACCATGTTGTCCGGGGTTATGGAGATGCTGTGATTCCATGTATTTTGTGATCTTATTTCTTAGCACTCTCTCAAAAATTTTTATGATGTGCGATGTTAGTGCTATCGGTCTGTAATTTTTTTGCCTCTGCCTTATTTCCTCCTTTATGAAGTGGTGCTATCTCTGCTGCTTTTAGTATATCAGGAATAACGCCAGTATCTAGGCTTTGCCTCCACAGAATGTGGAGGGCCTGCGATAGTGGTTTTTTACAGTTCTTGATGAATATGGAGTTCCAAGAATCCGGGCCTGGTGCAGAGTGCATAGGCATACTGTTTATGTCTTCTTCAAAATCCAGTGGGGATAGGGTGACGTCTGATATATGATTTGATGTTGGTATCATATCCATGAAAAATTCATTTGGGTTATTAATCTTTAGTGCGTTTAATGGCTCGCTGAAACCAGAGTCGTACTGCTTCCTCAGTAACTCGCTCATTTCTTTGTTGTCATCGGTGAAAGTTCCATCTCCCTTTCGCAGGGGCCTGATACTAGATGTGGTTTTTTATCTTGATTTTGCATAGGAGAAAAAATATTTCGGATTTCTCTCTATTTCACTGATGGCCTTTTGCTCTCTTTGCCTCTCCTGGGTTTTGTATGTTTCTTGTAGCTTGAGTTCAATTGTTTCTATTTCTCTACCTAACCTTCTTCGCCGTTCTTGAGATAAGGTGCAACTCTCAAGTTGTTCCGCGATTCGTTTTCTTCGCCTGTATAGAGAACGACGTTCCCGTTCCAATCTGCATATCTTCCTCATTTTTCTTAGGGGTATGCAGTTTGAACATATTTCTAGTGCTACTGAGCTTATTTTTTCCAGACACTGGTTCAGGTTTACATTTTCTAGCTGTTCTTCCCAGTTTATTTCTGTGAAGTCCTGGTTTATTTGCTCCCAGTTTATCTGTTTATTATTGAAGTTGAATTTGCTGAAATCTCCACCACCGGGAATCTGGACTGGTTTTGAAGGTCTATTCCCCTTGGTTGTCAGAACTTCAATTAAGTTGTGATCTGAGTAACAGGTATTTGTAATAATTATGTTCCTGATCAATTCATCATTATTAGTGAAAATGAGGTCCAGCGTGTTCTCCTACCTAGTTGGTTCTACTATTTGCTGGTTTAAGGCAAACCTATCGCACATCCGTAGCAGGTCATTTGCATGTGCCTGTTCATTTAGGCTACTTCCTGGTATCCTTTCTGATATTACTGTATTAGCCAGGTGCTTCCATTTCAGGTGCCGTAGGTTGAAGTCCCCAAGCAGGATGATGTTCGGAGCTGGATTTGTGAGGTTTTCCAAGCAGTGTTCTATTTTCATTAGTTGGTCTTTAAACTGCTGAGGGTTTGCCTCCGGTGACTTGTATACAAGGACAATAACTACATTTAGAATCTCTATTTTGATTATCAGCACTTCCACCATATCATTTGAGGTGTTTAGCAGCTCAGTACAGATGAGTGTGTCTTTGATGTAGAGGCTGACCCCACCCTGAAGCCGGTGTTTCCTATCACATCTGAAAAGATTGTACTCTGAGATCCATATTTCACCATCATGGTAGTCCTTTGTGTGAGTTTCTGTTAGGGCTGCAAACACTGCATTTGCCTCATGAAGGAGACCATCTATAAAGTGAACTTTGTTGGATTTGCGTGTTTTTATACCCTGGATGTTGGCAAATATAAAGATGTTATAGTGTTATTGGAAGTACTGGATGCCTTACTTGGTGTTAATATCTGAGGCTCTGGTAAGGAGGCCACTGTGTTTGCGTCCAGGGTGTGTTATTTTAGAAGTGATTCGTCCAGTTTTGGTAGTAGGACGGGTGTTGTGTGGTGTAGCACCTGTGTGCTTGTTGATAATTTGTATTCCAGTCTTGTGGGTATCTCCCTTCCCCTCTGTAATCCTGTAGTGGTTCCATCTGACTGTTCCTCTCTTATAATTACTACTCTGTTTCTGCCTTCCTCTAAAAAATTTCCAGTAGTGTCATATTGATCTTCCCGTCCATAACTCTGTGTACCTCTCACGTGGAATTCCGGACACTGAAGATTGTAGCATTTTTGTCCCTAATTGAAAATTGACATAATTTCAAATCAAATCAAATCAAATGTTTATTTAGGTAAGGTACATACATACAAGAGATTTTACAAAGAATGATGGATTTATAAATAGAGCTAGTACATACAATGCCTAAAGCCACTATTACGCAGAGCGTTTCGGGCATGAAAAACTTAAATGACTAAAGCTTAATACTAATTGAGCATAAAGAGTAAAATGAAAATATGGAATGAAAACATAGCTGAAAAAGCAGCACAAATACAATTCTGTCGACAAACAGCGCTCTTTAAAAAAAAACAGACATTGGTTGACAATAGAGGGGTAAGGTAGGTTACAGGGAATTTATTAGGTATAGCTTCGATTTTATCTTAAACTGGTTGAGAAAGGTACAGTCTTTAGTTAACATGGTTGGGAAGGTCATTCCACAATCTGGGTCCCTTGATTTGTAGAGCATTTCTAGTTTGATTAAGTCGTACTCTAGGAATATCAAAACCGTATTTATTTCTGGTGTGGTGCTCATGGGTTCTGTTACAACCTTCAATGAAGCTTTTGAGGTCAGGATTGGCATTACAGTTTAGCGTTTTATATATGTATAATACACATGAGAGAATGTGCAGTGACTTAATGTCTAACATATTCAGAGATTTGAGTAAGGGTACCGAGTGATGTCTGGGACCAGAGTTGGATATTGTCCTAATAGCACCTTTGTGTTGAGTAATTAGAGGACGTAAATGATTTTGGGTAGTAGAACCCCAAGCACAAATACCATAGTTGAGATATGGATAGATGAGGGATAATAGAGATAATAGAGAATGATAGAGAATGTACCAGGGCAGGGCGGGGTACATAATATCTGATCTTAGAAAGAATGCCAACAGTTTTTGAAACTTTTTTTGATATATTTAGATATATTATAAAAATATAAATATATTTAAATATATTTATATTTCCCTGAAAATTCACCTTGTGGTCAATGAGAATGCCAAGGAATTTGCCATCTAATTTGTTACAAATTTGGGTATTGTTTATTTTGAGATTTATTTGATTAGAGGATTTATTGCCAAACAGAATATAGAAAGTTTTGTCAATGTTAAGGGTGAGTTTGTTGGCAGTTAGCCACAGATGGACTTTATTTAGCTCAGTATTTACTGTGGCATTTAGAGCAAGGGGGTCAGGACTGGAGTAAATGAAGGTTGTGTCGTCAGCAAATAGAATTGGTTTGAGGTGTTGGGAGGCATTTGGAAGGTCATTAATGTAGATGAGAAAGAGGAGAGGGCCAAGTATGCTGCCCTGAGGAACACCAATGTTGATGGGTAGGGTGGGAGAAATTGAATTATTCACAGAAACATACTGGAGCCTGTCAGTAAGGTAGGATTTGAGGTATTGCAGGGAGTGTCCTCTGACTCCATAATGATGTAATTTAAGAAGAAGGTTTTGGTGGTTGACAGTGTCAAAAGCCTTACGCAGGTCCACAAATAACCCAACAGGGAACTCCTTTTTATCAAGAGCTGTATGAATCGAGTTAAGCATACTAATAAGTGCATCGTTAGTGCTTTTTTTGGGTCTGAAGCCATATTGGCAAGGGTTAAGTATATTGTGTTTGGCTAGATAAGAGTAAAGCTGCTTATAGATTAGTTTTTCAAAAATTTTTGACAAGTTTGGCAGGATTGATATAGGTCTGTAGTTGTTAACATCTGTGAGATCACCACATTTGTGGACAGGCGTTACTCTCGCTTTTTTTAGAATATCTGGAAAGGTTTGGAGTTCAAGTGACTTGTTGAAGAGCAATGCAATAGCAGGGGCTAAAGATCTGGAGGCTTTTTTGTTAATTAAAGTTGGTATCTCCTCAAGGGCACCAGACTTGGTTTTAAGGGAAAGGATTATCTCATTGACGTCAGTGGAATTAATAGGCTTTAGGTACAGAGACTGGATAGTTACCTGTAAGATAGTCCTTAACGTCAGTACTGGAAGATGGAATATCATTTGCAAGGGATGAACCAATGGAAGAGAAGAACCTATTAAACTCAATAGCAGAATCTGAGGCTGAAAGCTGACCATCGTTATTGGACAGGAGTGTTGGTTTGTTATTTAAAGTCTTCTTTGATCCCAATATTTGTGAAATTGTGCTCCAAGTTTTTTTAATGTTGCTCTTTATTTGGGTAAATTGATCTTCGTAGTATTTAGTTTTGGCTCGTCTAATTATCTTAGATAGCAATAATGAGTAATTCTTTGAGAATTCTTTGGAGACAATTCCTAACCTATACTTCTTCTCAAGGTCATGTTTTTTATTAATGGATTTAAGTATTCCCTTTGTAAGCCAGGGATTGTTAAGTCTTTTGGTTGTGACTTGTTTTGTAAGCATAGGACAGTGGGTGTTATAAAGGCTAAGAGTTGTTTGTAGAAAAGATTGCACTGCTAGGTTGATGTCCCCTATGTTACCTAACTCGGACTCCCATTTGACATTATCAGCAGCAGTTATAAAATTGTCTATAGCAGTTTCATTGTGCAGCCTAAAACTTAACTCCCTTGACTCTAGAGGTGGTTTGCTAATGTTAGTTAAGAGAAATGTGGGGTAATGGTCTGTAGTGCTATCGGTGATTATACCTGAAGTAAGCGGAGAGGTTATGTTGGTCCAGATGTGATCTAGAGTCGTGGCAGTACTATCAGTGATTCTAGTAGGTCTAGTGATTAAGGGTACGAGGAAGCAGGAATTCATACAGTTGAGGAAGCTAACAGCAGTAGGGTGTTCTGGCTCGCAGAGGTCAATATTAAAGTCCCCTGCGATAATTAGGTGGTTTTTGTTCAGTCTGTTATCAAGTATTAGATTTCTAAGGTTTGAGTTCAATTCGGACACATCAGTGTTAGGAATTCTATAAACTGCACCCACAGACAGGACAGACTCGGCACCCTTGACTCTGAAGCTGGCGAAGATATACTCCCCATAGCTGTCTCTAGTTCTAATTTATTTTAAGCATGCTAGTTCTTGGTGGTAGTAAAGAGCAGTGCCACCACCTCTCTGAAGTTGACGACAGTTGTGAATTGCCGAGTAGTTAGGCATGTTAAAGAGTTGAGTAGTATCCTCTTTCAACCATGTTTCAGTAAGTATAATAAAAGAGAATTTGTTGGCAATAGTTTCAATCAAGGCACTAACATCATCGAAGTGTTTACCTAGGGATCTAACGTTCAAGTTGATTACAGAGATATTGTGATTATGAGTTAATACATTGTTTACATCATGTGCTGTAAAATATCTGCAATTTAGATCATTAAAGTGATGATTGTCATAGATAGTGGATAAGAGGTTTAGTTCTGGGTCTATACTTGTCTGCATAATAAGCTGGTTGCAGGAAAACAAGGCAAGAAAGGCAAATTACAAAGTAGAATTAAGCTATAAAAGGGGGAAAAATTTATAAACAATACTATACAAAACAAACAAAACTTCCAATTTAGGGTGGAAGTATCTACACCCTGTTCCAAATCGGCATGCACCCCTCTCCAACATGTTCCTACATTTTCGAGGATGCAGAAAATGGCCTTTTGCTCCTAATTTTCCATATTTGCATATTCCTTTAGCGTAGAATTTGCAAATGTGTTCCGGTTGTGCGTTTTTCAAGGTATTTATATCTGTGTCTGTCTTGTCTACCTCTTTATTGGAGCCATCTCCGTTTTTCGTCCCAATTCCTTCATTTATGCACTCTGTCTCACTGTTGCTCTCATCGTTTATATTATCTGGCTCTGCAATATTGCTGTTATTTTGTACCACAATACCCTCTTCCTCCACACTACTGCTGCGGTTCTCTAAACTAATTCCCCACATGCTGATTGATTTTTTCGCAACACAATTTATAGTTTAATCTAAGTTAGTATTAAGTTTTAGTCTTAGTGTTTTTCCTGCCCGAAACGCTTTGCGTAATAGTGGCTTTAGGCATTGTATGTACTAGCTCTATCTATAAATCCATCAACTTTTGTATTTCACCTTGTATGTCTGTACTTTACCTGAATAAATATTTGTATTTGTATTTGTATTTTGTATTTGTAAGAATAGAGGCAGTCATATCAGTGATTCTAGTAGGTTTAGTGATTAAGGGTATGAGCAATCAGGAATTCATACAGTTGAGGAAACTAGCAGCTTTAGGGTTATCATGCTCGCAGAAGTCAATATTAAAATTCCCCGAAATTATTAGTTGCTTTTTGTTAAGTCTGTTTGCTAGTATTGCTAGTAACACAGCAAATGAGTTTTTAGGTTGTAAGTGGAGTGCCTCAAGGCTCTGTCCTGGGACCTCTGTTACTCATAATATATATAAATGATTTAGGTTCAGGTTTGAGCAGCAATATTTTCAAATTTGTCAATGATACAAAAATCAGGAGGATTAATAAACACGAAAAAAGACTCACTATTACTTCAAAATGATCTAAATAGGGGTTTGAAGTGGTCAAAGGTTTGGAGATGCAGTTTAATGCTGACAAATATAAGGTTTTGAAGCTAGGTAATGATGATAGAGTTTCAAGATATGAGTTAGATGGTGATTAAAAAAAAAACAGTCAGTAA
Organism: Procambarus clarkii; assembly: GCF_040958095.1. Classification (NCBI taxonomy): domain Eukaryota; kingdom Metazoa; phylum Arthropoda; class Malacostraca; order Decapoda; family Cambaridae; genus Procambarus; species Procambarus clarkii. The sequence goes on from NC_091192.1 coordinate 15,389,346, forward strand.
CTGGTGGATCTTAACTCCTTGGTTCTTAAGACCAGTAACATCACTAAGCCTACCAAGTGTCCTGCCCCCAACAATAGTAGGCCTATGCTGTACCAGTATTTCATCTTCCATGAGTAATTTTGACTTTTGAATTTGGCGGGCATAAGGAGGCTCCGCCCCCTCGCAACGTCATTGGTGTCGTGTCAACATATGAGAGATGGTAAACAAAAATCAGCTGCTGGCTTGGCCTGGCCTCGCTGACACTCCTGGCGTACACTCTCCGGACCTCACTGATATCCTGCTGACAAACCTGACACACTCCCTGCCATGCTGTCATTCTCTTCGCAGCACTGACACCAAAAGTGACACAGTCTTATCTTTGCTGACGCCCTACCTGACACTTTCGTTCCTGACACCTTAGTACCACGGCGAATTTTTCCCGGACCTGTTGACGCCGTAGCTGATAATTTCATGATCTTATTGATGCACATTTGTGGTCGCGTACACACACGTGATATTCATTCTTGGCTTAGCTGATGCACTCGTGGCCTGACTGACACTTAATTTTGTCCACCTGACATTATCCTGGCCACGCTGATACTCTCCTGGCCCAGCTGACACCCCTCAGCTATGGCCATCCTCGCATTCCTCGTGGCCTTCACATCTCCGCTCATTGTCCTCGCAGCCAACCAAATTAAAGGCCTGGATGATGCCATATTGTTTCGACTCCAATGGCCAGGCGCCGACAGCAGCCTCCTGGTGAGTCCAATGCCTTTCTGCTTTCCTGTTTTCCAGGTGATCCCAGACCTGGCCCAGTCTGCAGAGTGAGGCAATATGGTCGGCCCTCAGTCTGTGTGAGGGTTACATTCCTAGAAAAACTTGTACAAAACAATTTGATCTTACTGTGGTAGTACATTCAAGTTCGCTCTAGACTCCGAATTCTGGGTCTGAATTCTGGGCAGGACAGAAATAATTGGGCACGTTTCCTATCACCTAATGTGCTGTTCACCTAGCAGTAAATAGGTAGCCAGAAGTTAGTCAGCTTGTGGGGTTGCATCCTGACGAATCAATAATTCGACCTTGAGTTGGAGGGACCTTGATATAAGCCTAACATGTATATATACACTGGCTGCTTGCCCCCAAGAAAATGAATTATACAAATAATTACATTGTTATTAAAGTTAAGTTCCAGAGACCTCAAAATGTCCACCATTTTGTAGTCTTCTCAATAAAATATCTACATGAACATTAAATACTTGTCATGTTCTAGCCACCAAAACGGTGCATAATAAAATACAAAACATGTGGAAGTTGTCAGCATGCAAACTTGTAATACAAAAAATATAATTAAAAAGGTTGTGAAGAGTCATCAGAGTACTGTACTGTATACTGTATTTGGGTGTCAAACACCGCAAGAACATCTGTTGTTCAAGGAGACACAAGGGGACCCCCTGCTGAACAAGGGGAGCCGGTCGGCCGAGCGGACAGCACGCGGGACTTGTGATCCTGTGGTCCTGGGTTTGATCCCAGGCGCCGGCGAGAAACAATGGGCAGAGTTTCTTTCACCCTATGCCCCTGTTACCTAGCAGTAAAATAGGTACCTGGGTGTTAGTCAGCTGTCACGGACTGCTTCCTGGGGGTGGAGGCCTGGTCGAGGACCGGGCCGCAGGGATACTAAAAAGCCCCGAAATCATCTCAAGATAACCTCAAGATAGAAATCTATCTTTTCCCTAAAACTCATTTTACTACACCTATCCTGTCTGCCTTTTCTGTTTTATTAATAATGTTTCCTTTTACTTAAACATTTGAATGTTTCTTTTCTTGGTATGGTTTGCTTTCAAATATTTGTAAAGATGCAGGTTTTCTTGACGCATCTTTTTTTTCTGGCAGGAGTCACCTGATTATGAGAAGTTGGTCATGATGAGTGCCAATAATGAGCAGTACCAGTGCCTTGTGCCCATTAGCTATGGCAATAAAAATGTAAGTATTGTCCAGTGCTGCTCTATAAATGTTCAATCAGCTTCCAGTCTCAAATGGAATTACAGTATGTGGAACACTCCCATGTATTTACTAGTTTGGAATTTAGTGCTAAAATTAAAAAAAAATCCAGAAAATATTAACAATTTTGTTTCACAGCAATATTTGAAATAAAATTTGCATAAAATCATAGTACAATATTTTAATTAATAACAGCATAATAATGATTAGTATAAAGTAGCAAACTTTATTAGTATAAAGTAGCAAAAAAAAAAAAAAAAAAAAAAAAAAAAAAAAAATATATATATATATATATATATATATATATATATATATATATATATATATATATATATATATATATATATATATATGTATATGTATATGTATAATATATATATATGTATAATATATAATATATTATATTATTATATATATTATTATTATTATTACTGTATATGTATATTATTATGTATATGTATATTATTATGTATATGTATATTATTACTGTATTATATATATATATATATATATATATATATATATATATATATATATATATATATATATATATATATATATATATATATATATATATATATATATATATATATATATATATATATGTCGTACCTAGTAGCCAGAACGCACTTCTCAGCCTACTATGCAAGGCCCAATTTGCCTAATAAGCCAAGTTTTCATGAATTAATTGTTTTTCGACAACCTAACCTACCTAACCTAACCTAACTTTTTCGGCTACCTAACCTAACCTAACGTATTAAGATAGGTTAGGTTAGGTTAGGTAGGGTTGGTTAGGTTCGGTCATATATCTACGTTAATTTTAACTCCAATAAAAAAAAATTGACCTTATACATAATGAAATGGGTAGCTTTATCATTTCATAAGAAAAAAAATAGAGATAATATATTAATTCAGGAAAACTTGGCTTATTAGGCAAATCGGGCCTTGCATAGTAGGCCGAGAAGTGCGTTCTGGCTACTAGGTACGACATATATATATATATATATATATATATATATATATAAATGAACCAGCCTGAATGGTCCCCAAGACTATATGCAACTGAAAACTCACACCCCAAGAAGTGACTCAAACCCATACTGCCAGAAGCAACGCAACTGGTATGTACAGGACGCCCTAATCCTCTGGACCATCACGACCGGACATAAGGAGGTGATAGCCGAAGGTATTTGAACCCCCCCCCTTCCTGCCAGCACCCGGATGGTAATCTTGGGCAAAGCATTTTATCAAATCACCTCATTCTTTGGGGCACATGTGAGGAACACAAATGCGAACAAGCCTGAATGGTCCCTAGGACTATATGCAACTGAAAACTCACACCCTAAGAAGTGACTCGAACCCAAACTGCCAGGAGCAACACAACTGGTATGTACAGGACGCCTTAATCCACTTGACCATCAACTGGATTAACCCTTGCACTGCTCACCTATTTTCGGCAAAAACGTCTTGGTGCAATTGACAAGGACATATTTTTATTATTTTTACAAATGTTCAGGTAAATTTAATGTCAAAATGTTTCCAAAGTCAACTATTTCCATTTCAAAACACAAATAGTAATGAAAACATTAAAAAACATGAAAATATAGCCAAATTAAAAAACAAAAAGCACAACTCTCTGAGCGCCTAAAGGCGCTTTGCGCAGTGCAGTGGTTAAGGCGTCCTGTATTCTTAAAAAAGACGAATATCTGGCAAAAATGAACCTCATACTCTCTGACCAAACTAAATTCCAAAGGGTATTGAAGGACACTACAGCCGTATTGAAAACAAAGGTAAACAGATTGATCGAAACTGTGAATGCCAAGAAATCCGGACTCCACCTGCCAAAGATTATTGGGGAATACAAACCTGGGTAGGCGTATGGAAATGTCAAGACACACAAGCCTGGAAACCCACTTCGGCCAATCATCAGCCAGATACCCACACTCACGTACAGACTGGCAAAGCGACTCAACGGCTTGCTGACTCCTTATGTACCTTGTGCCCTCAGCCTGAAGTCTCCAAAGGAATTTGTTGACTTACTGCGGGGAACATGGGCCACAGGTATAAGAGCTTCGTTGGACGTAGAATCACTGTTTACCAACGTAACTGTGGATGAAACAATCGGGATGATAGCGGACAGAGTGTATCGTGATCTGGTCTGTACTCCTCTTGACATACCAGAAAACATTCTAAGGAAACTACTCCAAGCTTGTTCTAAAGAGGCACCCTTCTTGAGCCCTGATGGGCACATGTATAAGCAAGTAGATAGGGTTGCCATGGGTTCTCCCCTAGGTGTCCTGTTTGCGAACTTCTACATGGGTACTATCGAACGTTGGTCTTAGTTGACATGAACTTGAAACCGGCCATATACTGCAGGTATGTTGACGACATTTTTACACAGGTACCTGATGTTAGACATCTGCAGGAGCTGAAGGAGGCATTCGAGCAGAATTCTGTGTTGAGTTTCACTTACGAGATGGAGAAGGATGGGAAGCTGCCCTTTCTAGATGTAACAGTCATGGAAAGGAGTGGAGGTTTCCACACTGCAGTCTACACTAAGGAAACAAACATAGGAATGTGCCTCAATGCCAAAAGTGACTGCCCAGACAGGTACAAGAGGAGTGTTGTCAACGCTTACGTCGACCGTGCTCTCAGCCACAGTTCAGGATGGAAGCAAGTCGATGAAGAGCTCTGTAGGGTAAGGCAGGTCCTAGTCAACGGCTTCTCCAATGGTTTCGTTGAAGACATCATAAAAAGGAAGGTGAAACGTCATGCAACCTCTGAAGAGTCAACTAACACAACACCTGTACCCCCTATTAGACTATTTTACAGGAACTTCTTTTTCTTTTTTTACAGGAACTTCTTGTTCGCATTTTCCTTCTTGAAAATAAGGAAAATCACTCGGCCTATTAGGCAAACCGGGCCTTGCATACTAGGCCGAGAAGTGCGTTCTGGCTACTAGGTATGAGACACACACACACATATATATATAATATAATGTGTGTCATACCTAATACAGTACCCAGAACTGCACTACTTGGCCCTAGTATGCAAGGCCCAATTTGCCTGACAGGCAAAGTGATTTTCATTATTTTCAAATGTATCTTTCAAAATTGGTTTATTCCAATAAATATTATATTAAGAACATGATTTAGTGACTTAGGTATGTTACGTTAGGTTTGAACAAATTTCTCTGTTTTAACTCGCATAGAAATTTGTGATTAATTGGTACATATTTGGAAAGCCATTATTAACATGTAGAACATTTTGAGTTGTTGCAGTTACAGCCAAAATAAAAATGTATGGCTATTTGGTAAAATTATCAATGACAACTTGGCCTTGTTGACAAATTTTACCTAAAAAGCGAGAGTTGCATTTTCTTTATTTGGCTTTATTTAAGTTGGAAAATTCTGAGGACTCTCTATTTACAGGAGGATTCTGAAGTGTATGCTGGCCCCAATGCCTTAACTCTGCTGCTGCCACTCTTTAGGAAACAATCATGTGTTTTGCGGGTGAGTAATGCACACTGTTTGAACGAATATTTAACACTTTTGGCAATCTATGTTCTTTTGAAATATTATTATAGGTATACCCAAAAGGAGTTAGCCTATAGTTTTCATTGAATTATATAGGGTGTTCATTAAGTTTGCAACCATAGGACAAAATAGTTTTATTTGATTTGATTCACCAAATGTGTTTAATGTGGCCACAACTTATGACTGATACACAGATACCAACAAGGTATCCAGTCAGCAATCACACAGAAAATTACATCAGGAGTGGTAGTGTTATATGGGTCAATGATGTAATTACCTAAGTGTAGTTACAGGATGAGACCTATGCTCGTGGGGTGCCGTCTTCCCAGCACTCTGTCATATAACGCTTTGAAACTATTGACCGTTGTGGCCTCCACCACCTTCTCACCTAACTTGTTCCAACCATCTACCACTTTGTGTTTGAAAGTGAATTTTCTTAAATTTCTTCTGCAGCTCTGTTTAGTTGGTTTAAAGCTATGACCTCTTGTTCTTGAAGTTCCAAGTCTCGGGAATTCTTTCCTATCAATTTTATCGATTCCCGTTACTATTTTGTATGTAGTGATCATATCACCTCTTTACACTGGTGGTAAAGGGATTTACACCCAAGTCTTTCTCACTCTTCTGAGTGCTTTATCAAGGTCCGAGTGTATGATTAGGACAAGACTTGCATCTGAACGTCTAATGAGGCTGCTATCCTGGGTCCAGTCCTCTTTCCATTCCATTCAAATCCAAGAGGACTGGATCCAGGATAACTTACGATAATTTTGAGTTACGATGTAAATTTCATCGAAAAATGCGACTCGACATCCGATGGTGTTGTCGACTTCCGATATTTGTTGGTTCACGTTCGGGTCAACCGAGCGCATGGTTCCCGGTCACGCGGTCCAACCTGCCTCGGTTTACTACAGCTGCCCGCTCAGTGACGACCACGCCTATAGGAAATTACGCGTTTGTGGTGATCTTTTGCATTTTGAACATTAAAGTAATTATTATATATCACACCATGAGTCCCAGGAAAGTCAGTGGTAAGGCTCAACATATGAGATCCGATGTAAGAATGACCATAGAGCAGAAACAAGAGATCATTGTCACATTCTTAATCACGTGTATATTTTCGTGATATACACACAAGAGATCATTTATAAAAATGAAGATAGTGTGCGGGTTGTTGAACTGGCTAGTCGGTACAACAAATCTCAGTCAACGATATCCACCATACTGGCTAAGAAAAAGGACATTATGAGTGCTAAAGTGGCAAAAGGCGTATCAGTAATCACGAAACATAGAACACAAACACTTGAGGATGTTGAACAGTTATTATTAATTTGGATACACAACAAGGAGTTGGCGGGTGATAGCGTTTCAGAGGCCGTCGTTTGTGAAAAGGCAAGAAAATTGCATGAAGACCTTTTAAAGAAAACCCCTGGAACGAGTGATGCAGAAGTGAAAGAGTTTAAGGCGAGCAGGGGATGGTTTGAGAAATTTAGGAAAAGAAGTGGAATTCATAATGTTGTGAGGCATGGGGAGACTGCCTGCTCAGACAAACCAGCGGCTGAAAGATTCATTGGGGAATTTAAAGATTTTGTGCAGAGTGAGGCATACCTACCACAGCAAGTGTTTAATTGTGACGAGGCAGGGCTATTCTGGAAAAGATTGCCAAAGAAAACATACATTACCAAGGAGGAGAAGTCATTGCCTGGACACAAGCCTATGAAAGATCAGTTTACTCTTGTGTTGTGTGGTAATGCAAGTGGCGATTTGACAGCTGAGGAAATTTCTTCAGGGGAGGATGTGCCAGTACAGAATGTCTCTTCCTCAACAATTAAGAAAATGTGTGCAGCATGGGAAGAATTGCAAACCTTTGCTGAAACGACACACCCAAATCAAGCTGCAGTAGGTCATTGCCTTAACCTATTCAATGACACTGTGATGCATCATTACAGACAAATGTTATAACGAAGGGAAAAACAAATGTCTCTTGCCAAATTTGTAGCAAGACAAACAAGCACTGAACCACAACCAGGTCCTAGTGGTATTCAGGCAAAACGTAGGAGAGAGAGTACCCCAGAGAAAACATCACTGCCTGATGTGATAATGGAAGGGGACACCCCTTCCAAACAGTAACAACTCCTCCCCCCTCATCACCATCTTCCATATGCCATCAAGAGCCCTCCATAAAGGTAAGATAAACTTAGGTACTGTATTGTAGTTAGAAAAAACATTGTATTCAGTATAAAATGTATTTGTATGTTAATATTTTGGAGGGTGGGGAACGGATTAATTCAAATCCCTTTATTTCTTATGGGGAAAATCGCTTTGACTTATGATATTTCGACTTACGATCCATCTCTGAGAACAGATTAGCATCGTATGTCGAGGCCCCATTGGTGTGTGGGTTTTTATCCTATGTTATTATGTCTTTGAGAAGACATTATCATTACTAACTATCATTACTGTTACATTAACACTACTACTACCATTATTATTGCCATCACCATTGCTACCTCTACCATTGCTACCTCTACCATTACTATCACCATCGCTAACACTACCAACACCACCACCACCAATTGTATTGGAATATAATGAGATGTGACCAGGATTGTTCCCCTTAAAATAATAAATGTTATAACTTTGGATAAAGTCTTGGTCACATAATACTGTAGTCCATGTTTCTTTTTCTGTTTGTATAGATTGAGTCGTATTGGACATATGAACTGTGTCACGGTATGCACTTGAAGCAGTACAGAGAGGAACGAGAGGGCAAAACAGCACGTCTCCATGAATACATTTTGGGCATGTTCTTTTTAGACAATCTTCCCGAGCTAAGTATGTTGACACTTGTGTCGGTGACATTTATAGTGTGCATAATTAAACAGGTAGTGTTCCAAGGCTAGAAATTATCTGTGGTGTAGTTCTATGAAGTGAGTTCTGAATTTGTGGCAGGACACCTAGCCAGCTTGATGTGTATGTTAGGTGTTAAAAGTTTGTAATATGAATGGGGAAGACTGAGAAGTCGTTGCCATCAAAAAAGAATCACTGGATCAGCTTGTATCAGACATTTTAGTGAGTGAAGATTTGAGATTCAGTTACCAGATAGTGAAGGCAATGGGGGTTGGGGAAGGGGAATTAGTAACAAGGGCAGAACTGCATCCCCATATCATTGCTGTTATGGAGACAAAACTGACAAACATAAAAGAGGATATAATACTAGTACAGTATTCCCAAGAGGATACAGGTACTGTAGAAAGAAAAGAAAGGATAAATGGGGTTGGTGGGAGTAGTAGCCCTACTGGTACAACAACATTGGAGCTTTGAGGAGATAGAGATCCCAGATGTAATCGATTAGAAGGATTTTATACTAGGTATGATAACAGCAAGGACCATGAAGATAGTGGTAGGTGTTATTTACAACTGTCCATTAACTACAGAAAGGTCAAGGGAGGAATATGATAAATGTAATGAAACATGTCTGAAGATAATAGAAAAAACAGCCAATGGCAAGGAGAGCCAGAGCAAATATCTTAATACTTGGGAATTTTAACCACAGGGAAATAGACTGGCCAACAAAGGACTCTCATAGGTGGAGAGCAAGATTTGTGGATACTACAGACAAACACTTCCGGTGGCAGCAGATCAAGGAGCCGACTAGAGAAAGAGGAGGTAATCTACCAGCTACCCTAGACTGGTGTTTACCCAAAATGAAGATGTAAAGAATTAAAAATATGAGGTATCACTAGGAGCCAGAGAATTTAAAATTTGAGGTACCACTAGGAGCCAGTGACCACAAGCATTATCATGTTGAACTGAAAGAGAGAGTTGGGAAAAGGACAAGGACCTAGAGAGAATACAGAAGAGGGGATTACAGGAGGGTTAGGGATTATTTGCACAAGGTTCAATGAGAGACTGAAAGTCAGGAAAAAGAGATGATGACGCTCGTTACACTGGAATGCAAAGCAGTAACGAAACAGTACATACCTCTCGGATGGAAAGTGGACAAAAGAAGAATGACAAACCCGTGGTTCAACAGACGGTGCAAAGAAGAAAAAGAGAAGACCTGGAAAGGCCAAGAAAAAGCATAGGGACATAGTAGCATTGAGGCAAATTGGGAGGCACTAAAGAGGGCCAGGAATGAGTACACAAGAATCATGAGGTAGCAGAATACCAGTTTGAGAATGACACTGCAGCAAAAGCAAAGAGCTAACCTAAGTTGTTGCACAGACATTTATGGAGGAAAACCACTGTATGAGATCGTATGGTTAGATTTCATTGACAAGGAGGAGCACACTTGGAGAATAACAAAGAAGCATGTGAAGAACTCAACAAGAGGTTCCAAGAGGTCTTCAAACCAGAACCAGATTGGTGTCCAAATAGAGCTGACACCAGACAAACAGAAATGACACTAGACAGAATTGAAGTTACTGTAGAAGAGGTAAAAAAAAAAAATTACATGGAGGAATTGGATGTAACAAAAGCAGTAGGACCAGACAAGATATCACCATAGATACTGAAGAAAGGTTCAGGGAGCTTGTGTTACCATTAACTATTGTGTTTAACATTACACTGGAAATGGGAGAGCTACCAGAAAACTGGAAGGGGGTAAATGTGGTAAATGTAGCTCAAATATTCAGGGAACGGGACAGACATAAATACTGAACTATGGACTGGTGTTATTAACATGCATTCCATGTAAGATTCTAGAAAAAATCATAAGAAAAAGGATTGTAGAACATTTAGAGTAAATTTTATAAGACGAACAAAACTTCTTCAGAGATGGAAAATCGTGCTTAACAAACTTAATTGAATTCTATGATAAGTCACCAAAATTAGACAAGACAAGAAAGAATGGATAGACTGCATCTTTTTAGACTGCCAAAAAGCTTTTGATACAGTTCCTCATAAAACAATAATATAGAAGATGAAAAGACAAGCGGGGAATAACAAGAAAGACACTGGACTGGGTACAGTACTTGGCTGACAGGAAACAAAGGTAATAGTCAGAGAGGATATGTCAGGCTGGAAAGGAGTGGAAAGTGGTGTTCCACAAAGCTCTGTCCTAGGGCCAGTGTTGTTTTTAATTTATGTAAATAATCTCGCAGAGAGAGTGAGCTCGTACATGTCAATGTTTGCCGATAATGCAAAGTTAATAAGGAGAGTAAGAACTGAAGAGGACTCTAGGATGCTGCAAGGAGACCTTAACTGACTTCAGGAGTGGGCAGATATATGGCTGTTGGAATTCAATCCAAATATGTTCAAAGTAATGAAAATGGGTAGTGGAAACAAGAGACTTGTATATAACTATACCAAAATAAGGGGGAAGACAAATACAAGAAACAATGAGGGAAAAATACCTGGGAGTAGACATAATCCCAACACTAACACAAGAAGCTCATGTGACCAGGATGATGACAGCAGCATATTGGAAGTCAGCAAACATAAGAATGTCATTTAAGAATCTAAACAAGGAGGCTTTAAAGTCCATACACACTGCCTATGTAAGACCATTACTTGAGTATGCAGCACCAGCATGGAACCAACACCTTGTGAAGCATAAACATAAATGTGAGAAAGTTCAGAGGTTTGCAGGTAGATTAGTACCAAAATTGAGAGGTCTCAGTATGAGGAGAGCTTGAGAGAACTCGTCCTCATAACCTTAACCCTTAAGCTGCTAAGGGGTCCTGAGGAGATTTACACCCCTGTGCGCAAGAAAAAAAAATTCTAAAAAATTATTTCGTCTTCTAAAAATGTTAATTTGTGTTCCCTGAGCATGGGAAAAAAAATCGTAGGCGACATATTTTGGGCGCAATAGACTGAGGAAGTCTAGAAAAAAGTGGGCGTTGACAGAGTGGTCGTCAGAGCCGGTCAGCGTCACCCGAGCTGACAGGTGGGAGTTGCCACAAAGATATTATCACTTAATTATTTCAATGTCTCTGATTTTTTCTTAGTTTTTTGCAGTAATATTATTCAATAGTGTGTATTGTAATATATTTATATAATAAAAGTGGTGAATAATTGCTATACTCAAAAGTATGATGTGCATATTAGTGATTCAATTATTATGTTCATAAAACAATAAACAAATAGTTTTGCTGCTATTACACTCTATACACAGGTTATATATAAGTATCTGCATGTTTTGTTCACCATAACGAACCACTAAGTTGGTATTGAGAGTCGAAAAGCAATGAGGAGTGACCGCCACACACCAGCCAGCCACTCATTGCCACTCCCTCAACAACGCCTCACCCGTCCACTTTCTCCTCCCACCATCCTGTTTTTTATTTTATTCACAATACACAGACATTATATATAAGAATCTACATGTTTTGTTCACCACAACTGTACAACTAAGCTGATTTAGTTAGTTCAGGCACTAAGAGTCGTCGCTATACACAGTCAGCTGGCAGCTCCCTTACTCATTCAAGGTCACACACACTAAACTTTTTCCCCCAACAATACTGTTTGCAGTGTTATTACACTATATACACATATTATATATAAGTATCTACATGTTGTATGCACAGTAACTGTACACCTAAGCTTGTAGAGTGCTCAAAGAGCATAGTGGCCACCCTCTACACAGCCAGACAAATCATGCAGACGACGTCACCTCCGTCACCCAAATGGCTCCTCCCAGCATAATCCTTTTGCTGATATTACACTAATACACACATTATATACAAGTATCTACATTTGTGTTCACCATAGAGAACCACTGAGCTGGTATAGTGAATGCAGACAATAACAGGTGGCCACGCAGTCAGTAAACGATGCTATCTCCCTCCGTCTCTCAGCATCACTCCTCCCACAGCGCTAATTATTACATCAATCCTGCTATTATCACAACCCTGGTTATTTTTATCACAGTCAGGGGCTGATCTGTAATATTGTCATTGCTAAATAATAGCAATTATATATTTATTTTGACATTTTTCGGCGATGCTGTGGTCACAAGCTGAACAGCAATGCTGTTCGCCCATGCTGCATGCACCAGCCTTGGTCGCTCCAACAGTACTGGGGCTCTCACACCTGAGAATATTGCCCACGATTTTTTTTTAATAAATAGCGTCTGTTTACAGGAGCCCTGAGGAAGCCAGTGTGAACCCTGTGTAGCAGCCGGCCATTTGAATTGTGCCTGGCACCCTATGGCGTATATATACGCCATGCGCTCTGTGGGACATGTTACTCATGGCGTATATGTACGCCATGAGCAGTTTAAGGGTTAGAGGAGAGAAGAAACAGAGGGAGATATGAAAACTATGTTCAAGATTTTGAGGGAATAAGGTAAAGTAGATAAAGGAAGTCTTATTTAAATTAAAAATAGGTAGGACGAGGGGACATTGGTAGAAGCTGGACATGCAGTTGAGTCACAACAGAATGGAGTCAAAGATATAAGGAAGTTCTTGTTCCATGTACAGGTGGTAGGAAAGTGGAATGCATTGAAGGAGGAAGTTGTTGAAGCCAATTCCATCCACAACTTTAAAAGGAATATAATGAAAATATTAATATTTAGAGGGGTAATAGACACTCCAGTATAAATGGCCAGAAGTCGGGGCATAAAGAGCTAGATCTCCCTCCTCTGTGGTCACTGATAGTTTCCTGTCAGTGGAGGTAATATACCTATCCATATATACCTGTATACCTATCAGTATAAAGCACTGGAAGGCTTTTTATTTTATTGCATTAATAGGTTCTAAATTTGTAAAACATTATTGATAGAAAACAGGTAGTTAAAATATTTTATTTATAGTGACACAACTTGAAGTGGAACTTAAAGAAAATCCAAACCCCGATACTCCAACTACCAAAATAGAAGGGATTAACATGCCGTACTTTATGGTGAACTACACGCACGGCACCATCTGTGACCTCACTGGAAAACCTCGTCTCAGTCACATTTTGTTCGTGTGTTATGAAGAGGGACGACACGAGATCTACAGCATAAAGGAGACATACACCTGCGAATATGAAATAGTTGTTCTGTCACCATATCTCTGTCAGCATCCGTCATACAGGTCTGTGCTTAATTTATTTGGTTGATAGATTGTGGAGTGTGAAGTTTGTATGGAAAGTTTTGTATAAGTGAGATCTGGTATATTAAATAGGTAGACAGATGGCTATATGAAGAGAGTACATAATTTAACATTTTAAGGAATTGCTCATAAACTTTTAAGGACTTACAATTTATAATTTCTTTTTCTTCTTGTTTTGTTACTGACAGACCTCATGATTTACCTCAAACCAACCTCCATTGTGTGCCAATGAATGGCAGCCCAAAAAGACCCCGCAATCTTCTCAAGATTGAAGCAGAAAGTCTTAAGTTGCGTTCTAATGGGGCCATGGTAAGTTGGCCACAAGTTTTTTGCTTCAACTTGAAGAACTCTCTCTTGCACCTTCTTCCTTTTTAATTTAATAATTTATGTTATTATATATTTTTTAATTTTCCACCCTAATTCTTAAGCACTGTTTGTGCTCTGCTGTCATGGCTTCTGCAACCTGTGTCAGAGGCTGGATGCAGATAACTCTGATGCAATACTAAGCAGAGAATAATAATGGTAACAAGTCCCAATAATGTAGCAGAAATAAATAACCCAATTCACATATAACATGAAAGTGAATTTCATGCCATACATGTAGGTATGGTAAATACTTGTTTGGAAATAGATTTTTCTTTGGAGAGCCCTGTCAGCTCCCTGAAGCTATCCCAGTGATATAGTGCTATCCTATTTGGGGTCATCAGTCACAGTTCTTGTTGCCTACCATGGACCAGCGCCAGAACCTGGCCCCCTCAGGTTCTGCACAGTGGTCCATTGCACAGAGAGCAATTGCCTTAGAGCACTGTACATTTAAAGTACAGTGGCACCTCGATTAACGAGTTTAATCCGTTCTGGCACCGAGCTCGTTATGTGGAAAACTCGTCTTGAGAAACAAATTTCCCCATTTAAAATAAAGGAAATAAATTTAATCCGTTCCACTCCCAAAAACATCCATACATGTATGACATTTTATAATGTAAATATAATACTGCACATGTAATTATAAATGTTTTGTTGTACTGTTTTCATGTTTACCTTATGTAGAGTCGTTGCTGGCATGAGGGAGACGATGGGGAGGTGGGGGAGAAGGGGAGGGGTTACGGAGTGGAAGGAGAATCCACCTCCGAGTCAGGTGGCCTCTCTCTTCTTGGAAATTTCACCCCACTGGGACTGGGTTGTGGTTCACTATCACTTGCTCGTCTTTTCTCTACTTTTGCAAAGAACGTGTCTATTGACAATTGCATTTGTCTTTGTTTTAGGATGTCCCTAAAACAAGACAGCAAATTGTCATTAAACATGTTCACACACCATGTTGTCACTGCTTTATCAGGTTGATGCTTTTCCAAGAATGTGGTCACCTTTTCAAACATTCCCAACACTTCCCTAATCTCACTGGAAAAGGCAGCATCCTCCCTTACCTCCTCCTCCTCCCCTTACTAATGGTGTAAATTGTTGATGAGGACCTGCTATACTCCCTTGTGAGATCAGTCACACGGACACCACGCTCATGCTTTGCTATAATTTCCTTCTTCAAATCCACAGTAATTGTCTTTCTTCCTCTTGACAACACAATCTTTAGCAAGTAGGTTCTTTGGTGACGTCGTGCGTTACAAATTGTAGTCACAAAACCACAAAAATCCAAAGAAAAGTGCAACTAAACACAGAGGGATGCTTGTCGTGCATGATACAACAGCAACAACACTGGTGTCGGAGGCATCCGAGAATTTGCGAGAACCCGCGAGACGCTAGGAAGTACCATGTGGTTTTGCTCGTTAAGAGGTGAAGCTCATCAACAGAGACAAATTTGCTGCGAGTGGCTTGCTTGTTACTCGAAATGCTCGTAGATAGAGAGCCGCTCGTTAATCGAGGTGCCACTGTATGTCATACATGCCATCAAAAACGAAGGGCACCCAGAAAGGTAGACGAATCAAAACAGACCACTGCCTGGTTGAAAATAGTGAGCTTCTGTATGTCCTCAAAAGAGCAAAAGAACTCCTAGAAAGAAAACAAACACGCAACACTTCATCCAACTAAACCCCCGTTCATTAGCGCTACCCCTTCCCCACCATGAGGGGAGGGGGAGCCAGCAACCCACCAATCAAGTTTTTGAATGATGTGCTTGGCGGTCAAACGTCACTCGGGCCGCAATTTCTGTTCTGCATTTTTGCCTCGACGGCTGTTCCTACACTTGTCAAGTGTGCCTGCTTAGAGTTCAGGATATCGGAGCTGCATGTGTCTAGGGCCACCTTCCGTAGGTGCTCCGTGAGTACTGCCGTTGCGTGGTCAAATTTATCTTTCCCTGGGGTATTTGGGAATCACTTCCCCTTAGGAGGCTTCCTTTCCTAACTTGTGGTTGTCCTCACCCTTTGGGTAGACCAGTGGTCTTGGGTTTTCCGTCTTGCCCCAGGTAGGGGAATGTTTGCTGGTGGGGCGCAGCCTGCATTTGCTATCACGTGGTGACCGATGTTTTACTCCAGCTGCTAGTTGGCTAGTTGTGAGGTTTCGTTTTTTCTGTGGAGAGCTCTTCCGGCTTCTTTGAGCTATCAGGCTAATATGTGATACATTAGACCAGGGCATCAGTCAATGGAGTTCAGCCTACCTGGGACCAGATCCAGGCCTCCCTCAGAGAGGCACAGGGAGCAATGGTCCCTGGAACCCCCCCCCCCCCCCCCCCCGGTGGTTGGGTTTTTTCTTATCTGCCAAAGACTGGGGTTAGGCACCCAGAAAGGTAGGGATAACAAAACAGACCCTACATGATAAGAATATTGCAATCGAAAACCGAAGAGGTAGAATTGCCTCAAATCCCAAGGAAACCAGCAAACAAGCAAACGTCACACCATGCCGCAGTGCTCATCTGTGCGACCCTCCCCTCCCCTCCCCAGGAGGGGGAGGGGGAGCCCCGGACCCCCAATGCTGGCAACCCAGCAACTCCAGTTCGTTGGCTAATGGGATCTGGGGCGGTCGTCAACTTTTGCCTCGGATTCCTAGCAGTGTTTTGCCTTAGTGGAGTCCAATATCCTAGCAGCGGCCAGTCTCGGTTCATTCCCATGTCCACGGAATGGATGGTCGATACCGACTCCTTCAGTTGGCTCTGCCAGATGTATGGACTCCTGGAAGGGGACCTCTTTACGTCGGCGTGGTCGAGACATCTACCGATATGTGTGGAGCTCTTCCCCAACTACGGGACTGTTGTGGTGGATGCCTTTCGGCAGGACTAGTCAAGGTGAGTTACCTGTACCTCTTTCTCCCGGTCAAGCTATTAGTTTGGGTTCTGACTCGGTTGGAGTCATACCAAGGGAGAGTAGTCCTTATGGCCCCATGGTGGCCGGCCCAGTCTTAGTTCGGCGCGGCTTTCTGCAACTCCGCCTCTTCCAGCAGGTCTGACCAATCCAGTACACGGCTGGTTCGGTCTTCTCCGCTTTTTGCATCTGGTCTTTTTGACGGGTTTATCGGCATCTGTATGGTGATCAGGTGGCTTCGTTGATGGTGTCCCTTCGTTGAAGTTTCCTGCCATTTTTTCTGCCATTTTCTCTCTTCATAATTTGTCTTCTAATTCTAATCAGGTTGTCTTGCCCTTTCTGTCTTATATTTTTCAGGATCGTCATTTGATGCCTAATACTGTCACCTTATACTGTATTGTGTGGTGCTGGTGGAGCCGCTCCAGCTTGCGTTCAAGGTGGATGTCACTTCTGCCTCATTCTGTAAGCTTTCTCGTGCTTTATTTCGCCTCCAGCCTGCTCATGCGCCGCATGAACCGTCCTGGTCATGGACAGGGTGCTCTCCTTTCTTTCCTCTCCTTGGTTTGTGGTGGCCCCATTTGGTTCAAGATTGTTTTTCCAAGGCTTTGTTTCTGTTGGCATTGGCCTCTGGTGGTCGGGTCGGTGAGCTTCATGCTCTCCTCTGGTGCAGTAGTTTCTGCTCTTTCGGTCCTGGTGGTCAGCTTGTTCGGTTGCACCCTTCTCCTTCTTTTCTGACGAAGAACGAGATGGCTGCTTTCCGGAGGGGTTCTTGGGTCATTGATGCTTGGTTGGTCAGGCCGGGGGTGCATCATGTGTTGTCCAGTTGCAGCTCTTCACTGTTATCTGTGCTCTTCAACTTCAGTGGTTGGGGATGCCTTTGGGTTGATCCTGTTTTCTTCATTCCTTGTTCCAGGGCTCGGGGTCTCTCAGGTCGTCCGCAGGTTTATTAAGTCTAGCCAGCCTGCTGTCTATCCTCGCGCCCATAACGTTAGGACGTTTACTGCATTGGCTGCCATATTTAGCAATATGTCCTGGGCTGATATTCAGGCACAGGGATTTTGGAGGTTGAACAGGATAAAGTAGGATGCTGGATACTCAGTTTTCTGTCAAACAGGACTCAGCGAGTAACAGTCAACCATATAAAATCTAGTCCAAGTGCAGTTAAAAGCTCTGTACCTCAGGGTACAGTCCTTGCACCGCTGCTTTTCCTTATTCTCATATCAGATATAGACAAAAATACAAGTCACAGCTTTGTATCATCCTTTGCAGATGACACAAAAATCAGTATGAAAATTACCTCGGCTGAAGACATTGAAAAACTTCAAGCTGATATTAATAAAGTTTTCGACTGGGCATCAGAAAATAACATAATGTTTAACAGTGATAAATTCCAGGTACTCAGGTACGGTAAAAATGAGGACCTTAAACATAATACAGAGTACAAAACACAATCAAATGTACCCATAGTAGGAAAACAGCATGTCAAGGATTTGGGAATAATAATGTCTGACGACCTAACGTTTAAGGAGCATAACCAATCAAATATTGCGACAGCCAGAAAAATGATAGGATGGATTACGAGAACTTTCAAATCCAGGGATCCCATCACAATGGTTGTACTCTTCAAGGCACTTGTGTTGTCCCGTCTTGAGTACTGCTCAGTACTCACTTCCCCCTTCAGAGCAGGAGAGATTGCTGAAATAGAGGGAATACAGAGAACATATACGGCACGCATAGACGCAATAAAGCACCTAAATTATTGGGATCGTCTCAAAGCCCTCCAAATGTACTCACTAGAAAGAAGACGAGAGAGAGATCAAATAATATACACCTGGAAGATATTGGAGGGATAAGTACCAAATCTACACAGAAAAATAACAACGTACTGGAGTGAACGATATGGAAGAAAATGTAGAATAGAACCAGTGAAGAGGAGAAGTGCCATAGGCACAATCAGAGAACACTTTATAAACATCAGAGGTCCGCGGTTGTTCAACGTCCTCCCAGCAAGCATAAGAAATATTGCTGGAACAAATGTGGACATTTTCAAGAGGAAACTAGATTTATTCCTCCAAGGAGTGCTGGACGAACCGGGCTGTGGTGGGTATGTGGGCCTGCGGGCCGCTCCAAGCAACAGCCTAGTGGACCAAACTCTCACAAGTCAAGCCTAGCCTCGGGCCGGGCTTGGGGAGTAGAAGAACTCCCAGAACCCCATCAACCAGGTATCAACCAGGATCCTGGTCACCCGTTATTTGGTTAATGTTCCTGCTCCTGGGCGTTCTTGTGTTGCTTTGGGTTGCAGGTTGCAGCCAGTTGTCTCGACTTCGCGTTGAGGAGTATGTGGCGGCCACCTCCCGGGTAAGTTCTTCTTTTCCTTATCTTTGGGTATGTAGCTCCAGGGAGCCGTAGGAGCTCCCTACAGAAAACCAGCGTTGAATGTAATGAAACACCATTTTCCGAGTGAGCCCCGGAGGCTCCCTGGTAGCCCCCCCTTCCCTCCGGTCGGTGGTTTTTCGTATTGTTTAATCCTTGTGTGGCTCCGGGCTATTTAGCATTTGTCACCCACAGGCGCATAGCAAAAAAAAAAAAAAAAATGATTTTTTCTTCTAAACCTGTTAATTTGTGTTCTCTGATCACGAGAAAAATAATAAAAAAATCGAAAGTGGCATATATTGCCCGCTACAGGGTGGGGAAGTCTAGCAAAAAACAGGCGCTGACTCAGCGTGCGTCCCAGACAGTCTGTTGCTCCCCAGCTGTCAGGCAGGAGTTGCCACAAAGAGATAATTACCTAATTATTTCAATGTCTCTGATTTTTCATAGTTTTTGCTGTAATATTATTCAATGGTGTGTAGTGTGATATATTTGTATAATAAAATGAGTGAATCATCGCTGTACTCAAAAATATGGTGTGCATATTGTAGATTCAATTATGTTCATCAAGCAGTGAACAAATACTTTGTCGGTTATTACACTATATACACAGGTTATATATAAGTATATGCATGTTTTGTTCACCATAACGAACCACTAAGTTGCTATTATGAGTCAAAAAGCAACGAGGAGTGACCGCCACACACCAGCCAGCCACTCGCTGCCACTCACTCCCTCAACACCTCACTCTCCCACATTCTTCTCCCACCATACTGTTTTTGCTTTTATTCACTATATACACACGTTATACATAAGTATCTACATTCGTGTTCACCATAACGAACCACTAAGTTGGCATGCTCAGTGGCAGTGGCAGCCAATGGCAGCCCGCCACTGGCTGCTACTTCCTCCCTCCCTCAACTCACCTGACTCACCCACATTCCCCTCCCACAATACTGTTTTTGCTTTTATTCACTATATACAGATGTTATATATAAGTATCTGCATGTTTTGTTCACCACAACTGTACAACTAAGTTGATATAGTTAGTTCAGGCAATAAGAGACGTCGCTACACACACTCAGCTGGCGGCTGCCTCCCTCACACATTCAAGGTCAGACGCACTAAAATTTCACCCCAACAATACTGTTTGTGGTGTTATTACCCTATATACAGACGTTATATATAAGTCTACATGTTTTGTTCACCATAACTGTTCATCTAAGCTGGTATAATGCCCAAAGAGCATAGTGGCCACCCCTACCAACATGACAAATCATGCAGATGTTGCCACACCCATCACCAAAATGGCTTCTCCCCCACACTCCTTTTGCTGTTATTACACTGTATATGCACGTTATATATAAGTATCTACATTCGTGTTCACTATAACGAACCACTAAGTTGGTATGCTGAGTGGCAGTGGCAGTGCCAGCCCGCCACTGGCTGCCACTCCCTCCCTCCCTCACCTCACCTGACTCGCCACCATTCTAATCCCACCATACTGTTTTTGCTTTTATATACAGATGTTATATATAAGTATCTGCATGTTTTGTTTACCACCATCTGTCCTCACCACCATCTGGTCACCATTTGGTCTGGGAGACATCTCCCGTCACGCAGGGTGCATTCGCACCTCCACAGATCTCCAGTATCAGCTCTTGATACTGGTAATGGCTTAAAAGGGCCACCACTTACGGGCTATTCATGCCCGTGCCACCTTTTGGGTGGCTTAATCTTCATCAATCAATCTTAATCTTCATCAATCTTGTTTACCATAGTGAACAACTAAGCTGGTATAGTGAGTCCAGACAGTAAAAGGTGGTCACAGTCAGCAGACAATGCTACCTCCCTTCCCACCAAGATTACTCCTCCCACTACAGCACTAATTCTCACAACAACCCTGCTATTATCAGAATCCTGGTCATTTTTATCACAGTCAGGGGTCTTCTGTAATAATATCATCGCTAAATAATAGCATGCAAATGTATATTATGGCAAATTTAGGTGATGCTGTGGTCACAAGCTGAACAGCAGTGCTGTGAGTTCATGCTGCATGTGTCAGGCTTGGTAGCTCACTCAATACTGAGGCCCCTCACACCCGGGAATTTGGCCCACGATTTTTTTAAAAAGTGGCGTCTGTTTACAAGAGCCCTGATGAAGGTGTGGTGAACCCCGTGTATCCGTAGGCCATTTAAATCTTGCGTAGTACTCCAATACATCATATGATGTGGAGCACAAGTTACTGCAAGTCAGTGAACACAGCATATGATGTGTTGCACAGTTAAAGGGTTAATGCTTAGCTTCCGAACTAGAGTGCTAGGTAGCCGGAGCGGGGAGGTCCGGGGCTCCCCCACCCTTTCTCGGGAAAGGGAGGGCTGCGGGGACAAGCGGCATGGCGGTGGAGTGTGACATATGCTTGTTTTCATGGGATTGGAGAGAGTTCTGCCTCTTTTTTTTCAGTATTTAATTGTAATTTTCTTACCATGTGGAGTTTGTTTTGTTATGGCTACCTTTCTGGGTGCCTAACCCCGGTCGAAGGCAGATAAGGAAAACTCCCAACATAAGGGGGGTTTCCAGGGTCATTGCTCCCTTCACCTCTCTGAAGGGGCCAGGTTCTGCCTCGTGGTTCCCGGTAGGTTGAACTCATTGACTAATGCCCCGGTCTAATGTAACACCTATTAGCCCGATAGCTCCAGGGAGCCTCTAGGGCCCCTCCAGGGCTCATCCAGAAAATGGCGTTTCATTACATACATTCAAAGCTGGTTTTCTGGGGGAACCCCGTCGGCTTCCTGGAACTATCCAGGCTGAATGGATATGTATATCTTTCTGGCATCAGTCAATGCACGGAGTTCTTGCTTACCGAGGACCACGAGCCAGAACCTGGTCCCCTCTAGAGAGGCATAAGGAGCATTGGCATATAGAGACCCCTCCTGTGGTTGGGAGCATTCTATGTCTGCCATTGACCGGGGACAGGCACCCAGAAAGGTAGGCGCCCCAAAACAAACCCCTATTCTGGTAAAACTATTGCGACCGAAGGCAGAACAAGTGGACAGAACTCCCCAAACGAAAATTAGCAAACCAGCATGACGTCATCACGTCACCGCACTGCTGCCATCTGCACAATCCCCCCCCCCTCCCTGGGAGGGGGAAGGGGAGCCCCAGACCCACCCGCCGGCGACCCAACCTGCAGTTCTTGGCTGATGGAAGTCTGGTGCAGTCATGCCTCTGGCTCCGGTTTTTGTTTCAGTTCTGTGCCTTGTGGTGTGGGCTGTCTCTACAGGTGGTGTGTGAGCTGGGAGTCATATTCCACGTTACTCGGGCTGCATGTGCCTAGGGTTCCTTTCCTCTAGGTGCCCTGTAAGTACTGCCCTTGGGGCTTGGCGCCTCCTTCCACAAGTCACCTTGGGATCTACCTCCGCTGTGCTGTTTATTGCTCGGTACTTGGCCGCCCTTGGGGTCAGCTGGGGTTTTTCTTACCCTTGTTTGTCTCTGGGTAGAGGGTAGTTTTTCATCACTGGTTGGGGTGCAGGGTACTGCACAGCTAGTTTTCACCTATAACAGCGGCCGGCTCTGTTCTGCCAGGGTACATTGTCCTCTTGCGGGGTTTTTCTTTTGTTTTTGTTTTCTGCCTGGTGGGGGTCTGCCTTTGTGGTCCCCCGTCACTGTTCGTTGGCTGTATATATTTGTAATTCTGTGTTTGGTGGTCTTCCCTGCTTGGTCCCCATGAGTGGTCACGTTTCAGGGGTTCAGCTTTAGCAGTTTGTTTGGTAGACTTGGGTGCCGGTTCGCAGTACCATGCCTGGGCTTCCCTTAGTGTGTACCCATGGCTAAGGGCCCTGGGAAACCCCACAGGGGCTCCGTGGTCCGATGGATGTGACCCCTAAGTCCCCCCCTCACGTCTTGCGAGTTTGAAGGTTGCTCTGTCCCCTTTTCTCGGGGTGACATTCGCCTGTTTTGCCTCAGCTTTCCTGCCTGTTGTGTCGGTGTTTGTTTTGACCTGGAGTTGTGCGATGTGTGTTGTCTGTACATGCTCCCGTTCACCCTAGCCACTGATAATGTGTGGGTGCAGGCAGCTGCGGTGTTGCATGCTAGGTTTAGGTTGCTGCAATGCTCTTAGTTGGTTGCGGCCCTGGAGGCCCCGAGACTGCCCCGTTTTGGTTACGGGGTCCGGACTTGAGGGTGGGAGTTGCTTCGGCTCCGGTTCCATCCGCTCCTCCTCGTCCTTTCCCTTCTGTTGTCCATACTTCCTTCCCCTTGCTTCCGGCTCTGAACCATAGGCGGGTTTTGGGGTTGGGGCAGGACCTCGTTGGGTTGAGACTCGGGCAGTCTTGGGTTTTTTTGCTTTTCCGGGGTGGCAGCGGAGGCATTCAAGCCTGTTCCTCCAGCCGTGCTGTATGGGTCTGACCAGTGGGCTCCCTTCCTTAGTGTTTTGTATGGCTGCCCTGGATTTTCCTTGTGGGGCTGGGGCTTTGGGGGAACGACTCGGCCCTTGGGTCATGCTGTGGGGCTTCCTGGAGTTGGGGAGGGGTTGCCTGGGGGGGCCCTAGGCCCCGTTTTGCCCCGCTTGGGGTTTTGTACCCTCGGAGTGGGGTTTGCAGTTCCTCAGAGTGAGGTTTTATCCTTCCCCCCTTTGCTTTTGTGCTGATCTCGGGTTTTCCCCTCCCTGGGTTCGGTTCCATGTCCCTTCAGATCCGTTCGGTTCCGCCTGGAGATGTTTTTCACCCCCCCCCCCCTTTTCCTCACCTTTTTTGCGCTTGTGTCGCGTAACTGTTCCCTTTGTTTCGGGTTCCTTGCTCGTCCCTTGATCTGGGGTGTTTTTGGGCCCGTATGTGCCTCCATGCATTTGTGCTTGTTTGTCGCGGTTTTCGTTGGTTCGTGCACCTCTTCGGTACTTCCAATGTGTTTGGAACATTTGTTGCCTTCCAGTGTTGTTTCTCTCCAGTCCTTCTTTTGTATTCACATCGTCTCTCCTTCCTGTTGACATTCTTTGTATTCGTTACCTTGCCTTGTGCGTATGTACATACACCTTGCTGGTGAATGTACGATATCTGTACATACGACTGGTGTATGAGCCGCGCCACCCGGAAGCCGAGTGGTGCGGTTCGTAGCTCGGGCGCTGGGGCCAGGGGATCATTTTGTTTCTGGGCGGTGTACACAATGTTGGTGTTCCGCATTTTGTCCTGCGGATTCTACGCCGTTTTCGCTCCTCTTCTCTCCAGTCTTTACCCCCTGGATACTCGGTGCTCTGAAGCGAGTGTGGGGCGGCTCTGAGTGGCGCCTCCTCCGCCTCGATACTGCATGAACCTCGTCTTCTCTTCCTGGGCATGCACCTCTGGACATTCTCCACTAGGGATGCTCCTGTTACGTTGCATGGCTCATCTGTGTCGTGACACGGTGGTGTGTCTGTTTTGCAGGTGACATTGTACTGTCTGGCAACTCTGTCGGCCGGGTGCTGGTTCTCACTCTTTGGTGGGGTGCTCGCCTCGTTGTACTCCCCTAATTGTGCTTGCGGGGGTTGAGATCTGGCTTTTTGGTCCTGCCTCTCCACTGTCATTCTTTAGGTGTACAGATTCCTGAGCCTACTGGGTTCTATCTTTTCTGCAATTGCGACTGTGTATGAAGTCTGCCTTCACCACTTCTCTTCCTAGTGCATTCCACTTCCTAACTTCTAACACTGGAAATGTTCTATGTGTCTGTGGCTTATTTGGGTGCTCAGCTTTCGCTTGTGTCCCCTTCTGCGTGTGCCACCCGTATTAAATGCTCCATTCTTGTCTACCCTGTCACTTCCCCACTTGACAGGGGAGCATCCTTGACACCTAACAGAGGTGTTAGGTGTTTTGCTTGGACACTTTGCGTGTGTCTTACAGTGACTCCTTTGTCCGTGTATCTTGTTATACTGGGGGCATTGCCCTGCATTTTGGTGTTTTTTGTTTTGTTTTTCGGCGCCGGGGTTTTTCTTGATCTTTGGACACTCCTTTGTTCCCCCCGGTCCGTGTTTGTGTCCTTCCTTGCCTTGGTCTCTAGACACTCCTTCCTTGCTTATCTTTGGTGCCTGGGTGCACCCTGATATGCGTGGTGTCCCTCTGTGTATGTGCGACCACCCACGCCACACGTGGTTGGTCGTGTACATTTCGTTACCGGCTGCTATTTGGTCCGTATTCCGGCCTTTTCCTTAACTATTTCTGTTTTCCCCCCTATATGCTCCACATGGCTGTGTCTCTTGGTCGGTGCTTATTGGCTATACAGTACTGTTGTTGGGAGCTGGGGTGGGCCTCTGTCCATGTTTAGCTCCTGATTTTGGCCTACCCCTGTTTTCGGTTTTGGTACTGAGTTCACTTTTCCTCGTTCTCCCTGCAGGCTTTGTCTGTGGGAGGTTGTGGACTTTCGGTCACCGCTTCTGCCCTCCTGGTTCCTTTTCTTGGGACAGGGGTAGCTTGGCTTCCGGTCCTGGCTACGACTTTTCTTTGTTCCTTTTCTGGAACGTGAATTTCATTTTCTTACGGTACACGTCCTGAGTGGTTCTCCTCTTGTATACCTCAGGGATGCGTGCGTTGTTCTTTCCTGCTGGAGCTGGTTGCAATGCTCCTTTGGGTTGCGGGGTTCCTGCTTTTCGCTTCGCGTCTCGCTCTTCCTTCGTGGTGCTCATTTTCCTCAATGGCCTCTGCCTGGGCCCCTGGCTCTTCAGTGTTTGGCCTTGTTGGTCCTTCCAAGGTCCTGGGGGTGTTCTTCCCGGACACGGCGTTTCTGCTCGTCCAGGTTGGTTCCTTTTCCGCTCGCCGGGATTGGGTTCCTGGTTCCCTGGCGGCCGTTCCTTCTGGTTTTTGCCGGCCTTGCTTGGGGGCTCTGTTTTCCTCGGTTCCAATCCTGAGGGGCTTCCCTTGGCTCCGCCTCTTTTGCGGATCGGTCCAGCCCTGTACGGGGCTGGTTCGTTCTTACCCTTGCGTCTGGGGTTTTTGTCTCGTGTTCTCGTCGCTTGTGTGGGCACTGGTGGCTTCGTTGTTGGTCTCCCACCTGCATGCTTCGTCTCGGCGTCAGTATGTAGTTTTCTGTCGGTCCTTCTGGTTTTCCTATCACTGCGAAGGGTTCTTCGGTCTCTGATAGGGTTGTCTTGTCTTTCCTTTCGGGGTTGTTCCGGGACTGTCTTCTGGTGCCGTGTTCTGTTGCCTCTTCTTGGGTGGCGCTGGCAGAGCCGCTCCATCTTGCGTTCGGTGTTGTTGTTCCTTCTGCTCCGTTCCACTTGCTGTCTTAGGGGTTGTTTCCCCTCCGGCCTGCTCTTGCGCTTCCGGTGCCATCCTGATCGTGGGCCCAGGTGGTCTCTCTTCTCCTCGGTTTGTCATGATCCCTTCGGTTCTGATTTTTTTTCAGTTATCCTTTTTCTGTTGGTATTAACCTCTCGGGGTCGGGTCTGGGAGTTCCTGCGCTTTTCCGGCACCCGTGTTTTTCTGCCTCGTAGAAACCAACCTTGTGGTAGGTTGTTCTTTGATGAAGTCTCCTTCTCGAGTGATGTTGGGGTCTGCTGCTTTCCGGAGGGGTCCTTGGGTTGCTGCTTGGTTGGTCAGGCCAGGGTGCTTCCTTTGTTGTTCAGTTGCGGCTCTTCGCTGCTCTCTGTGCGTCTTGGCCTCTGGGGCTGTGGACGCATTTTAGTTTGCCCAGGTTACCTTCCTTCCTTCCTGTTCTGGGGTTCGAGTTTCCCGGGTCATCTGTAAGGTCCTTTCTTTTTGTCTGTGGTTTTGTTTTTTATGTTAGGGCAAGTACCATCCGCCTCCTGGATCCTTCCCTCTTTTCCTTATCTGTGGTGCGGTAGCTCCGGGGAGCCGATGGGGCTCTCCCAGAAAACCAGCTTTGAATGTAATGAAACACTATTTTCTGCGCAAGTCCCGGAGGCTCCCACCCTCTCTCCGGTCAATGATGTCTTTCGCGCTATTTTGACATCCAGCCTATGAACTGAAGGTTGGGTTGCCGGCAAGTGGGTCTGGGGTTCCCCCTCCCAGGGAGGGGGGGGGGGAGTTGTGTAGACGGCGGCGTGGCGATATGATGCCATCATGCTAGTTTGCAAATTTTCGTTTGGGGGAGTTATATCCACTTGTTCCGCTTTTGGTCACAATAGTTTTACCAGAATAGGGGGTTTGTTTTAGGGTGCCTACCTTTCTGGGTGCCTGTCCCAGTCGATGGCAGACAGAATGATCCCAACCACAGGGCGGTCTCTATAGGCCATTGCTCCTCGTGCCTCTCTAGAGGGGGGCCGGGTTGTGGCTCGTGGTTCCCCGGTAGGCAAGAACTCCATGCATTGACTGATGTCAGAAAGGTATACATATCCATTCAGTGTGGATAGCTCTGGGGAGTCACCGGGACTTTCCCAGAAAATGGCTTTTCGTTACATTCAACGCTGGTTTTTTTAATTATGGAACAGGTTTCTGTGCAAAATAATAGATGGTGGGTCACTGGATTGTGTGAAGCACAGGCTAAATAATTTTGTGGATGGGTGTGGTTGGGTATAAATAGAAGCTGCTTTGTGTAAGCCAGTAAGGCTCCTGCAGTTTTACTTTGACAGTATTCCTCTGTTTTTATTTTACATATTGGTAAAATATTAAATTTTGCTCTAGTAAAGACCAAAACAAAGGGCTATTTAGAATGTCACTTATTTCTTTATCATTATTTACTTGAACTGTCTTATTTATGGGTGACTAGGTCAGGAGTGTGTGCTAAGTCTGTAGAACTGTATAGCACTTGGGAAGGATATAAAGAGAAGGAGCTGGGATAAGACAGAAGAAAAGATGGTTTGTAACCATTAGGACCGTTGAGGATTAAATGCCGACCTGCAAAAAATGAGGCAGTTACTGTTCGGTGATAAAGATAGTCACTAGCATGTAAAAATTGTACCTCACTCATGATGTGGGTATACATGCGGTCCTTTGCAAGTACGCCTGCGATCCGCACAAAGGGTACTGTAATTTGTTCATTTAATGGCCAAAATTGCAGTTTTTATAACTCGAGCTATCACCTTTTAAAAGATTTCTAAATCTCAACATAATTAAGGTACAAAAACCAGCATTGAATGTAATGTAATGAAATTCCAGTTTTCTGGGTGAGACCCGGAGGCTCCCCAGAGCTATCCGGGCAGATATGAATGTATTAGACCCTGGCATCAAAGTGAATGGAGTTCTTAGGTTCAACGAGCCAGAACCTCGCCCCCTCAGAGAGGCACGAGGAACAATGGCCTATAGAAATGTAACGGGGGGTGGGGGAAAATAGCTCTCCATTATTCTTGTCCATTATTCCACCCCCCCCAGTTAACTAACGAGGCCGGGGGAAACAGCTCTCTCTAGTCCGTTATACCGTCCTCAGTTAGCTAACTATTTTAGAGCACCCCTAGAATTCCTACGGCAGCCTCTCTCGTTCAACACCTTGTAACCTAAGTATTTGATTACCTAGGTACGGGTACTACAAGGCGCCGTAACTTGATCAGCTACCCGAAACTCTAGGGAGAACTCTAGAACACAAGTCACTGCCACAAACGTATAAGAGAAACGAAAGGGAAAAGATGAATAATGAAGTAATTAGTGAGGGTTTGGGGTGAGAGAGGGGGGGGAGGAGCGAGGAGGGTTGTCAGTTGAAAGTGAGAGTTTAGAGGAGGGGTGGAGGGAGAGGAGTAGATAGGTAGAATAGTAGATAGTAGAAGTAGAAAAGTAGATAGTAGAAGACGAAATGCTGCCACCATCCATTCTAGACCATTACATACAAGACAAGGAATGGAACTTGCCTGTATCACCATATTCTCAAAGATGTTATCAAGAGGTCATTATTAGTATGTTCCATCTGTATCATGTACTCATTAAATCATGAAACCGCAGAGGCTTTCTCATCTCAACTCAAAACTCTAGGGAACAAAGTTAAAGACAATTTAAATAATAACTTCAATTATATTTCACATGATATCATAATTTAAGCATTTCAACTTAATGTTCAAGATGCAAAGTGAGTCATCATCCAAGAATTCAAGAACCCTACAACTGGACTGCCCCTGATCTTCACACAACACTTGTAAACACGACCAAGTCACCTTAATGTTCAACTCACCAAGTGTCTGCCTATAGCTGGATTGAGAGGGGGAGGGGGGGTCTGTAGTTGACAGAGACTGTCCCGCCCTGCCAGCTGACAGCCTCCCTGGCTAGGCCGTCTTCTCCTCTGCTTTGCTGGCTCCTCTTCTATCTCTCCCTATGCTCTGCTCTCCGAGTATATATTGGGGAATCTAGTAACTAACTCCGCCCACAAGTAGATAGCCTCAGGCACTCTACCAAGCCACTCCTTAAACGTCGGCATGTTTGAAGGCCAATTATCCGATTAGCAGAAGCAAGGTGGAATTCGCATGACTTGACCTCAGGTCAACTTGAGGTCATTAACGCTTAGAGGTGTGAGACTCAGGCCGACAAACTGGCGCCTTCTCAAATCCCTGTCTGTGACTCCTGAATCTTTATGTATATTTTAAATAAAACTAAACCAAACGCCTTTACGGTGTTACAGAAATGCCTTGTGTGGTTGAAAGCATTCTATGTTTGCCATCGAGCAGGTCAGGCACCCAGAAAGGTAAGCACCCCAAAACAAACCCTATCTGGTTAAGATATTGCTACTGAAAGCCAACCTGTTGAACAGAACTTCCAAAATGAAAAACGAGCAAATAAGCATGTCACAATCGTCATCACGCTGCTGTCTGTGCAGCTTCCCCATTTGCGGGAAGGGGAAGGGGACCCCAAGACCCCTGCGCTGGCTATCCACACAGTTCTGAGGCTGGATGTCAAAACACATGCAAAAACCACTGACTGTTTTATTACATTCAATGTTGGTTTTCTGGGGGGAACCCCTTTGGCTCCCCCCAGAGCTACTTAACCGAAGATAAAAAACAAGAGGGACTTACCTGGAAGGCGGTCGCCACTCGCTCCTCAACCCGAAGTTGAGGTAACTGGCTGCAACCGCCAACCCAATGCGACACATGCCCAACTAGGGCCAGGAGCATTGACAAGGTAGCATGCGGCCAGAACCCTGTTTGACATCCAAAAACCCTGTGCTCGAATGTCGGGCCAAGACATGTTACCGAAGATGGCAGTCAATGCAGCAAAATTACGAACGTCATGGGTACGAGGATAGACCACAGGCTGGCTGGACTGAATAACCTTGCGGACGACCTGGGAGACCAGATCCCTGGAACAGGGAAGAAGGGAAACCGGGTCAACCCAAAGCACGCCCCTGGTCACCGAGGCCGTGGCATGCAGGTAACGGCAAAGAGGTGCAATCGGACACAACACATGATGCACCCCCGGCCGAACCAATCAAGCATCAACAACCCAAGGATCCCTCCGGAAAGCAGCAGTCTCATTCTTTGCCAGACAAGAAGGAGACGGCTGCAAACGAACAAACCTACTACCAGGACCAAAAGAGCAGAAACCCCTGTGCCGAAGGAGAGCATGAAGCTCCCCAACCTAATCCCCAAAGGCCAATGCCAACAGGATTAGAGCCTTCGCAAAACAATCCTTATACCGAAGGGGCCGCAACGAACCGAGGGGAAGAGAGAAAGAGAGCACCTGGTCCAATGATCAGGATAGCTCAGGAGGCGCATGAGCAGTCCGGAGGTGAAACAATGCTCGAGACAGTTTGTGGAATGGAGCAGAAGTAACATTCACCCTGAACACAAGCTGCAGTGACTCCGCCAGTGCCACACGATACGAGGCGACAGTATTTGGCACAAGATGATGGTCCTGAAACAACCAAGACAGGAAGGACAAGACAACCCGATCCGAAACAGAAGAAAACCTGTGAAGGGACAAGAAATGACGAAAAGACCGCCAGGAAACTTCATACTACCGCCAAGACGAGCCACGCAGGTGGGACATCGTCAACAAAGCCACCTGCCCACCATATAAATGGTGATAGACCCGAAGACTTGAGTAGATTGAACCAGCCATATAACGGACTGGCCCAATCTGCTGAAAGAGGCAGAGCTGCGGGAAAACCCCCAGGTTCGGACACCGAGCAAGCAACACCTGAAACCAAGGCTGGGCCGGCCACCAAGGGGCCAAGAGAACTACTCTTTCTTGGTAAGTCTCCAAGCGAGCTAGGACCTGAAGTAACAGCAGAAGTGAGGGAAAGAGGCACAGGTAACCCCACCTTGAGCAGTTCTGCTTGAAGGCATCGACCTTAATTTCCCCCAGCACCAGCACAGCCGTACCCAGCACCAGCACAGCCGTACCCAGCACCAGCACAGCCGTACCCAGCACCAGCACAGCCGTACCCAGCACCAGCACAACAGCAGCCAGCACCAGCACAGCCATACCCAGCACCAGCACAGCCATACCCAGCACCAGCACAGCGGTACCCAGCACCAGCACAGCCGTACCCAGCACCAGCACAGCCATACCCAGCACCAGCACAGCGGTACCCAGCACCAGCACAGCCGTACCCAGCACCAGCACAGCCGTACCCAGCACCAGCACAGCGGTACCCAGCACCAGCACAGCTGTACCCAGCACCAGCACAGCCGTACCCAGCACCAGCACAGCCGTACCCAGCACCAGCACAACAGCAGCCAGCACCAGCACAGCCGTACCCAGCACCAGCACAGCCGTACCCAGCACCAGCACAGCCGTACCCAGCACCAGCACAGCCGTACCCAGCACCAGCACAGCCGTACCCAGCACCAGCACAGCCGTACCCAGCACCAGCACAGCCGTACCCAGCACCAGCACAGCCGTACCCAGCACCAGCACAGCCGTACCCAGCACCAGCACAGCCGTACCCAGCACCAGCACAACAGCAGCCAGCACCAGCACAGCCGTACCCAGCACCAGCACAGCCGTACCCAGCAGCAGCAGCCAGCACCAGCACAGCCGTACCCAGCAGCAGCAGCCAGCACCAGCAAAGCTGATGCAAACATCTAAGAACATCGTGTTCGGAGTGTATAGTTAGAATAAGTGTTTAATTCAAGTACATAATGTTAGTGTTAAAATTAAGGTTGCAGTTCAGTACAGTGATTTTAGTGTAAAATAGTTTTCATAAACTGTATTGTAGTACTCAACATGCATCAGAACTACTTAATCAACACAGTGCTAATGGCATAATACACTACAGTACGTATTTACTGTGCAGCATTCACAATTCCACGAGACTTCAAGATGGACATAACTCCAACAATAAAGTAAACAACAACTGTAACAGTATTTTTTAGTAGAGTAGTAATATATAGGTACAGTATATAATATGATGATGCATTTATATTGTGTACAAGAAAAAAAGACACTGATGCAAACGCTTCCTGAAGGCATCACCTCGTGCAACCAATCCAACCCTGCAACAAACCGGGATTGGTCCCATATAGTGCGCTGAATCGAGGTTGTACTACTTCATTACTTTGCATTCATGAATGTGGCTACCCGCTAAACCATTTGTATATACATTGTATGTTTCTAAGTTTAAGTAATAAAAATATTCTGCAATAATTTTTTATTAAATGACTTCAGTTAGTTGTCGTGTGTGACCCATATGGCCCTCGGGGAGCCCTTAGCTTAATATGCCTGCTCTATACCAATATATTCTGTACTGCACTTGCTTTATTGCTACAGAAAGTGTTAGCATAGATCTTTGTTTCAGCTCACTGGTGACACATCAAGTGGGTCCGTCAAATTGGAAGTCGTGGAAGACACTGATGATCCGTTGATTTTCTCTACCACCCCAGAACCTCGACCAAAATTATCCCTATTCCCACCCCAACCGGCAGTTGATCAGAAACTTGTGGAAGACTTTCTTAGTGGAGAATATTGTCTTCATGGAGTGAGTTTGCATTGTTTTAATTGTATTTGTGAATTAACATACTCACTTGCTTCGTATGGTAAAATAAGCTATGTTTGTAGGACAGGATCATGTACAATCAGGCAAGTCAACATTCTGACACTGACACTTCAGGAAATCTCTGGAACTATCCTGCAAGGTCATATTAGTGTTAGGGAGATACTAGAGAACATTTATTCCAGCTTGTAATGACCTTCAGAATGTTCATCCATAGAACTACAAGTTCTTCCAATCACTCTTTGGCATCACAAGTGGGTGGCAGCAGAGCACTTTTTCTAACTGTTGAGTGGCCTTCCCAGACATCTTATTAATCATCCCCAGATAACACCACTATACCCAAAAAAGGAGTTTCATGAACCGAGCCACCTCACATTCTTCCAGACTGTTACTGCATCTATATAGGTGCAACAACAGTCGGGAAGATATATTCTCCAAGATATATCTCGGTTGATTTGTTCACCCTTTGAAACTTTCTGGTATGCTGAGGGCTTATGCTAACAGTGGAATTCTGCTGTTACAAATCTCCAGATGAACCATAACTTGTCTGATCTGGTAGGAAACTTTGGTTCAGCACAATGGCTGAAAAATGGGGACAAATTCTATCCATGCGGAGTCCTGGTCTCTAAACGTATAGTAGTTGCTTTTGGAATGTTATACGTACAAACGAATGTAAAAAAAATTCAACAAAATATTTAACAGCATACTATTTTTCCAAGTGATTTTTTTCAAGTATCAAAATACTGTATGCACAAAATGCATTCTATTGTGTAATCTAATATAATAATTAGTCATTGTGTCTGAGGACAGGCAGCCAGTGTATTGTTACATGAAAAGGTACTGCGACAATACCCAGCAGGTGGTATGCTTCAGAGACACTAAAGAAAAAAATGCATTATGCTTTTGCAGTGTGAATATGATGGGCAAGAATTAAAGTATCAAGCAAAATACTCAAAAAATATAAACTAATTCAAAAAATAAAATAATTAACTTTAATACTCAACTTATAACACAAAAAATGGAAATAACAAAATACAATAATGGAAAAGTTACTCTTAAGGCTCAGAACAAATTATATACAAACAAATAAGGCTACAAAAAATATATTTACCCAACACCACAACCTGTGAATGAGCTCCTTCTGCAAGACATAAACAGTGAGCTGTTAACCTGGAGCACCTGGAGAGACTAACGTATTAACTCCCGCTACCTGTATATATACAGTACCTGTCTAGTGACACCACATCTTGTGTCATCGGCTCGGAACCAGTAGGTAAACGAGGAGCCAGCAGGTTAACTACCAATGTGGCAGGTAGAGTTGCTGACAGGAGCAAGGATTCTCACACTATCAAGTGAATGTACATTTACAGGCTATGTACAGCTTTGATAGACACTTAGGTCTATAGATCTTGCATTATCTTCGCTGTGATGTATATATGAGTGGCGAAAGTGATAGTGGAGAAGCAGTTTACCCTGCTATGAAGGGTAATTGTGTGACAGTATATATACATGATAGGCTTATATCGAGGTCCTTCCCAAGGTCAGACTACTGACCTTTCCCAGGAGGCAACCGCACAGCTGGCCAACTAACTCCTGGGTACCTATTTACTGCTAGGTGAATAGGGGCATGATTAGGTGATAAGAAACTTGCCCAAACCAGTTCTGTCCCACCCAGGATTTGAACCCGGAATTCCCGATTGAAAGTCAAGAATGAACCCGACTGTACTACCGAGACCCTATATGTCTTTGAATAAATATGCAAGACTCCTATCAAAGGAGATCACTAGGTTGCTCCTATTCCCATTCTTGTGTCATCTCTTCCCAACTGTGTAGTTTCTTTGTGTTGAGAAGTATGTGGGGTGGTTTGGGTCAGAAAAACACTGTTGTGGATGTGGTGCTGCAACCTGATGGCATTTTGTGGAGGTGGCCAGGCGGGCCAGTTGGTAGCTTGTGAAAATGCTCTGTTGGTGGTCACTCGAAGTGAAGGAAAGCTTGAAAGGGATTATAGTTTCAAAATAGTCTGGCAGGAGTCAAAATACTGACCTGCCAGACTGTACATGACTCAGTTCTGCAGACACAGCAGATTTGACCTTATTGAAGGACCGAGTGATCTGCTCAGGAAAATGCTTTTCATAATTTGTTGAAATCTTGTACAGTATATATATTTTTAACAAGGTACAGTATTAACTTTAGGCTTTCTTATGAAGTTTCATAAGAAACTTGCCAGTTTCTTTCCTTAATGGTGTATACATCATTAATATTCTTTATTTCAAACTTTGCCAGAAGTAAAGTCTCAGTATTATATATTAAATAAGAATGAGACTTCAGGGCTTGGAGTGGAATAAATATTTTGAAAGAAAGCATCTCATAGCTTTAATGTATACATAAACATTAATTAATACTTCTTCATTCTCCTGCACACGAGGGCTCTGGGTGGTGGAAGTATGAGTTCTGTTATGGTCGCAAGGTTGAGCAGTACCACGAGAATCGTCAAGGGGACCGGGTGATCATTCTTCTGGGAGCATTTAATGTAGAGCAGCACAAGAAGTGGCTGGAAAAAGTAAGTAGATTTTGGTACAACTCCACTATAGGTTAATTTTAAATTAAAAAAAAAAAAAAGGATGTAGGAATCTGGTGTGTGTAGAATGTCCAGTTGAGCCCTGTTGTCATATTAGGTGACCGATTAATACAGTAGATATGTTGATGCATAACTGGGTGTTTATCTATTGGTGATTACAGGGAAATGTGGAGAGGTCTTTTCTGTGGAGAGCCCCTCCGGCTCCCCGGAGCTTACCAAGCTGATGTGTATGTATTAGACTGTGGCATCAGTCAATTCGATTGGAGTTCTTGCCTATCGGAGACCATGAGCCAGAACCTGGCCCCCTCAAAGAGGCACGAGGAGCAATGGCCTATTGAAACTTCCGTGTGGTTGGAAGCATTCCATGTCTGCCATCGACCAGATTAGGCACCCAGAAAGGTATGCATCCCAAAACAAACTCCACCTGGTTCAAAATTGCTACCGAAAGCCAAACTATCAACCAGAACTCCCCAATCCGAAAACAAGCAACCAAGCATGATGTCACAACTGCTGCCCCACTACTGTCTGCACAGCTCTTTCCGCCCGGGGGATGGGGGGGGGGGGGGAGACCCAGATCCCCGTGCCAGCCATCCAACCCCAGTTCTGAGACTGTTGTGTTGAGTGGCAGTTGATCGACTCTGGCTCCTGTCTATGCAGTGCCGTGCCTTTGCAGTGTTGCTCTGCTGTGTGGTGGTGTGCGCACCAGGAGTAATTCACGAAGTACAGTACTGGGCCTGCATGCGCCTAGAGCCGTCTTCCCTAGGTGCCCTGTAAGTACTGCACTTGCAGCTTGGGTTTATCTTCCACAAGTCATTCAGGGACTATCTCCGTAGGGATCTTTTGCTGATTGGTGATTTTCCACCCTTGGGGTCAGCTGGGATTTTCATAGCCATGGTTTGACCTTGGATAAGGGGTAGTATCGTCACTGGGTCTGCAAAGTACTGTGCAGCTTGTCACTTATTATCACAGTGGCCAGTTCTGTTCCTCCTGGAGACATGCTTTTGTGGGGGTTTTCTTTTTGTTTTTGTTTGTTGCCTGGTGGGGTGGGGTCTGCCCCTTTGTCATTGTTCACCCTCTGTTATTCTGGTGGTCCCCCGCTAGGTCCCCGTGATTGTACACGTAGCAGGGGTTTAGCTTTAATTGTTCTTACAGTAGTTTGGGCCAACCAGTTAGCAGTACCTTGCCTGAGCTTCCCTTAGCAGTCAGCCTAAGGGCCCTGGAAAACTGCATTGTTTGAAGGTTGCTCTGTCCCCTTGTCTCAGGGTGACATTCACTGGTTTTGCCTCCATCGTGCTGTCTGTTGGGTCGATGACACCTCTGACTCGGAGTCCTGTGAGTGGTGTTTCTTGCTGGTGTTCCAATTCACCCAGTCCACTGATACTGATAATCGGGTGCAGGCGGCTTCGGTGTTGCATGCAAGGTTTCGGTTGCTGTAACGCGCTAGGTTGGTTGCCTTTCCGGATGCCCCGCGGCTGACCCGCTTTGGTTTTAGGCACCCGGACTTTGGGGCGTTAGTTGCTTCAACTTTGGTTTTGTCCACGCTCCCTTGTCCTTCCCCTGCTGCCAGCTCCCAAACATCTGAGGGTTTTGGAGTCGGGGCAGGGTTTAGATGTTGGTGAGACTTGGGTGGTCTTGGGGGCTACCCCATCCGGTTTGGTGACAGAGGCATTCGAGCCTGCTCCTCCGGCCGGGGCACCAGTGCCCTCCCCCCCTTTTCCCAGCTTTTCCAGTGGACTCTGCCATTTTTTTAGGGGCAGAGGGTTTAGAGGACGGCTCTGCCCTGGGCCCCTGGCGTGGAGGATCCCGGAGCTGGGAGCAGTTGACTTGGGGTGGGGGGTGGGGGTTGCTTGAGCTCAGTTTGACCCTTCTCGGGTGTTGGTATCCTTGGCGTGGGGCTTGTTGTTGCAGGGGAAGGGGTTTTCTTACCTCCCCTCCCTGTACGAATTTGATGAGTTCTGCTCCTACCCGGGTTCAGTTCCAGGTTTCCTCGGGTTCTTCAGTCCCTTCCTTCTGGAGGTTTTCGATTTCCCGCATCCCGCCTGAGGAGGATTGGGAAGCCATTGCGGCGTACCTCCTGCATGACCCGGATTTGGCCTCGATAATGGACCCGTCCTCGTTTGAGTTCGGTTCTGTTTTTTCTTATTGGGTGTGTTATGAGGTGCCAGAGTCATCCTGGTTGGCAGACTGCCCTTTCTTTACTTTGTGGGCATGGCATTCGTTCTGTTGGAACAGCATGCTTGAATAGAGGGGAAACTTCTACGGTTGTTCAGGTTTACCTGGGGGTGGTGAGTTGGAGCACCTTAATGAGTGCTTATTCATCCCCATTTTTCCCAAGGATATTGGCCAGGTGCAGCTTCACGTGCAGGTTCCCGTCCTTTCGGCATCCCTGGTAGCTGAGGATTTGGGTGCCCGGGGATACTTTGCTTCGGTTTTGCGTTTCTTTTCCCTGCTCAAGTTGTCTTCGGAGTAGCTTGAGGAGGATGAGGAGATGTTGGGTGCCGGACCTGTGTCAGGTGCGCATGCCTTGGTGAGCTGCCTTGAAGTTGTTTGTCCCAATTCTGAAGGAGGCGGAATAAATGTTCTTTGTTCTTGCCTCGTGTGCTGGCAGGCGGTGCGCACTCATTCTTTGGAGTTCGCGTAGGCCCTGGCACGTTCGCTCTGCACATTGGTTTGGCTCTTGTAAGGGTTGTCTTACAACCCTTAACCCGTAACCATTGACGGGTCGATGGTGGGGGTGGCTTGCCCTGCTTGCTCTTGCCTGGTCCCATGCTTCATGGGCAGTTTGGGTCGTTTCCTTTGGCCTGCAATTGCGTTTGTGTGGCTCCCCTTCCTTTGGGGGATTTGGGACTGGCGGGGCAGTCCTCTTTCCCTGCGCTCTGTCGGGTCATCCTGGAGTGGGTACACTTAGGCAAAGTCGAAATGACGGTGTCCCTCAGGTGGGTTTCCTGCCTGTTTCCAGTTTCGAAACGGGACTGTGGGGATCTGCAGTTCATTCTGGTCTTGTCCCGTCTGAACCCCCTGAGTTTTTTTCCCCTCCTTTCAGATAACCACTCTGTCCCAGGTCTGTGGACTTTTGGAGCCGGGTGCTTGGATGGTGTTCCTTGACCTCAGAGATGCATATTGGCACGTCCTAATTCATCTGGGGTTCAGGGACTGGCTCAGTTTTGTCGTGGGGCGGCAGGCTTACTGCTTTCGTTGTCTTCCATTCGGC
Source organism: Procambarus clarkii (assembly GCF_040958095.1). Lineage (NCBI taxonomy): Eukaryota > Metazoa > Arthropoda > Malacostraca > Decapoda > Cambaridae > Procambarus > Procambarus clarkii. Next base: position 15,428,129 of record NC_091192.1, read on the forward strand.
TTGACTCCGGCGCCTCATGTTCTCACACGCTTTACCTGGGTTGCGATGACCCGTTTGCATCTGTTAGGGGGGTTTGGGTTCTGGCTTACCCCAACGACTGGCTTTGTATGAGTCGATGGTGGGGGTCATCGACTAATACACTTTTCCCTGAAATGCAATGGGAAAAATGGAAATACAAAATAGTACAAGAACTTGCACAGCATTTACCTTAAATTGCTACTAAGCCGGTGTTTGTGGCGCCTCTAGTGTGGCCGTTTTTTATTCTCCATGGGTAGTTAGCATCAGGAAGCCACAAGGGGAAGCCACAAGGGGCCCCTCCCCCCAGAAAACCAGCATTGAGAGTAATTAAATGGCAATTTGTGGGTGAGTCCCAGTGGCTCCCAGATTCCCTTGTCTCTTCCAGGTCATCCATTGGGGGTGTTTGTGTGTGCATCTGCTCCGGAACTAACTGCTCGGGTTGTGGACAGCGTAAGCTGTGGCCTCCCCTCCCTCCCCATGTGAGTGGGAGGGGTGGGGCAAATGAGTGGATGCTTGTTTCAGGAGATTTAATCATTTATTTACATTGTTGAGGAGTTCATTCGGCAGGTTGTGAGGCTTTGGTCTCTTTTGAACCTTAGCAGTGATTTGTATTAGTTTGCTGATTTTTGGGGTGCCTTTCCTGGTGAGGTGGAAGAGTGTCACCTGCTCCCTGCACCTCTTGTGAGGAACAGGGGGTGAGGGATGGGGTTTGGGGCTCAGGTTCTGGCTCTGATCCCAGTCTCAGTTAGGCTGAACTGAACTCTAAGGCCGATGTGATCTAGTAGTTGGGAGCCATCTCAACAAGATAATTTCAGGGAGCCACCAGGGCTTCCCCCAAAATAGGCATTTCATTACATTCAATGCTGGTTTTATATAAAAATTTATTGATAATGCATCTCATATTTACTTGATGCCAGATATATTTTGATTCAGGACATATTACATGTGATAAGTAGTCACTCAAATTTGATAATTTTCTGAAAGTATTTTTATTTTATAATGTTAGAATCCAGAGAAGGTGTACAAGCCGGGCAAGAGACACGTGTCACACTTTTACTCTGGGGGTACAATGTGTGACTTGACGGGTAAGCCAAGACAGGTCGAGGTCAAGCTTAAGTGTAAGGAATCAAACAGGTGAGCCATTTTTGTTATGGAAATTTTTTAATGCTTTAATAATTGGACACTTTATTCCACCAAGGTCTTGACTTGGATTTTTAAATATAGTGATGAGATTTCTGGAAGGCTGGAATATATTCTTTTAAAAATGTGCTTATATTTTTCTTTATCAAACAAATATTTTAAGTTGCATGTGTGTGAGAAAAAATAGACAATGTATTTGTATTTACCATTTTTATCCATATAATTTGTATTTTTCATAGTTTACCTTCTTGGAATGGGAGGTAAGTATTCTTGATCATTATATGCAGTGGTAATGTGTGACCACTGTGGGAGGTGGTAATGTGTGACCACTGTGGGAGGTGGTAATGTGTGACCACTGTGGGAGGTGGTAATGTGTGACCACTGTGGGAGGTGGTAATGTGTGACCACTGTGGGAGGTGGTAATGTGTGACCACTGTGGGAGGTGGTAATGTGTGACCACTGTGGGAGGTGGTAATGTGTGACCACTGTGGGAGGTGGTAATGTGTGACCCACGCTCGGCCTCCCTGGCTGCCCTGGTGGGTGGTATCCCTTGGTTCCAGGTCCCAAACTTTTTTGTTTTGTTTGCTGCATGGATGACGACACGACTTCTCTTACCCAGGCTCATGGGGTGGGCGACCAGGACCCTGAGTCGGACCGTCCTGGAAGACTGGGATCTGTAGCCACCGCTACAGGGCCCGGTTTAGGCTCAGACCCTTCCTCCCTGCTCCCCTCCCTACTCTGTGGTTGGGTCGAGCCCCAAGCCTGCTGTGGTGACCGTCTCGTCCCCTTGCATGGTTCCATCTCTTATTGTGACTACTGCACTTTTTGACCCGTCTCTCTCTAAGGGTTCTCATCGCCGTCCCCGCCACGGCCACTCTCGTATCCTCCCTTCCCATACTAATTCGTACCATGCTTTGCTTGGTCCTGCTACGTGGACTAAGTACTTTGACCTCCATCCTTTGGATTCAACTCCTGATGATTTTTTCCTTCATAGGCATCTTGTAGATTCCGTAGATGCCTATTTTACCTTTAACCCCACCCGTCTTGGTACCCGTGTTGTTGCTGCTCCTTCTCAGGATGCAGCCACCTGCTTGGCCGCCTTATCCTGCCTTGGCGAGACCCCTGTTCGGGTCTCCAAGAACGCTCGGTTAAATGCCAGTGTTGGCACTGTTCTCCTCCCGCACCATGTTGCGACCGGTGTTAGGAATCTAAAGGACTGCCACGAGGATATCAAGCATGTCCTTGAAGCCCAGGGTCATTCTGTCCTCCAGGTGGATACGTTTACTTGTCCCCCTCGTGGTCATCGCTGTCTGCCCCTTCGGGTTGTGAAGATTACCTTTGATTAAGATTACCCTTCCGCCTTCTGTCATTCTTGCTAGTTCCAGATGCTCCGTTCAGGAGTATATTCCGTCTCCTCGGCTCTGCAATAAGTGCTGGAGGTTTGGACATGGTGCCCTCAAGTGCTCTAGTCCTGTCTCTCTCTGTCCCATGTGTGGAGGCGAGGGTCACTCTAAGTTGGAGTGCACTTCTCCCCAGGCCTGCTGCCTCAACTGCGGTGAGGCCCACCCTATCTTCTCCAGCACGTGTATACGTTACAAAAGTGAGCCGTCCTCAACTTGAAGCACCGGGATCGTTTGTCTTTTCCCGAGGCTCGGCGCCAAGTTCATCGTCTCCCTTCTTTCGCTGGCGTTTCTTATGCTCGCCTGGTGCGCTCTTCCTCTCCTCGTCCTTCCCACCTTCCTCACTCTCGCAACCGTTTCCAAGTCTTAGACCTGGACACGCCCACCACCACCTCCCCTGTTACCCTTCATTCTGTCCCGGAGGGTCCCCCTCCTGGTTCTCTGGCTAAGGTTCCCCTTTCTACCCAGTCTGTCATGTCTCCTGTGTCTTCTTTCTCCTCTCCCTCTGGTCCTCCTTCCCATCATTCTCCTCTGTCTCTTGGCTCTCCACGCCGCCTGACTGTGCGGACCGATGTCCATCGCTCTCTTGGTGGTCATGTTGTTCGCTCTCGCTCTTCTTCTCCTATTGAGACGCTGAAGTCTGTTGCCCAGTACATTGCTGCTGGGATGCCTGTCTCTTTGAGTCAGAAGCGGAAACCTGGCTCCTCTCCTTCCTCCTCCCCGGTAGGTAAGGAGGCTTCGCTTTCTTCTTCACCCCCTGTTTCTGATTCTATCGTTCCTCCTGCTTCGGTGGTGGTGCCCCCTGTTCCTACTATGGAGGCTTCTTTAGTCCCCAGTTCCATCTCCGTTACTGCCCTTACTGCGGTGCACTCCCCTCTTTCTGTCCCTCCTCCTCCAGACCCTGCTCGTCCACCTCTGGTCTGTCTTCCCGCTTCTTTCCCTCCATCTTTACTTGGTTTACCCATGCCCCCTAACCCTAACTTTGCTGACCCTGATCCTGACCCTGTGCTTATTTTAATGTGCTGTGTTCCTTTTTCACCTTTGTTTCTTCTTTGCTCTCTGTTGCTATCCTTTCTCTCTTTGCCAATGTCTATTCTTCAATGGAACATCCATGGGTATTACGCCAATTTCCTTCACCTCCAACTCTTAATTTCAGTTTTCACCCCTTTGTGTCTGTCTCCAGGAGCCGATGCTTGGTGCTCGTCCTGGTCGCTTCCGTGGCTATTCTTTTCTCTCCCCCAACCCAGCTGTTGCTGGGACCCATAACTCTTCTGCTCTCTTGATTCACTCCGATGTTCCCTTTGTCCCCTTACTTTTTTCCTCGCCTCTCCACTGTTCTGCTGCCCGTGTCTTTGTGCGTAAATGGTACACGGTTTGTTCCATATATCTTCCCCCGACTGTCCCACTTTCTCTTCCCGATCTTAAACACCTCCTAGACTCCTTGCCGGAGCCTGTGCTCCTGCTGAGTGATTTCAATTGTCGTCATGCCCTTTGGGGTGATGTGCTGACAAACACCCGGGGTCGCCTCCTTGAACCTTTCATCCTCTCTTCTTCTCTGCCCCTTCTGAATTTAGGTGAGCCCACTCATTTGGACTCTCGGACTCGCTCCCTTTCCTGTCTCGATCTTTCTCTGTGCTCGTCATCCCTTTCCTTAGATTTCGGGTCTCTCCCTCGCGCCCTCCTTCTTTTTCATGACACTGTTTTTGACACTGCCCTCAGCTCTATTCCTCGCTCTTCCTCTTGGGAACGCGGAAGTGCGTTCCCTGGTGGAATGTGGACTGTGCTCGGGCTGTCCGCTGTAAGCATGCGGCCTGGAAGAGACATTGCCGCCGGCAGACAGTTGAGTCTTTTCTTCTGTTTCGAAAGGTGAGTGCGGTGGCCTGTAGGATCATCCATGCGGCTAAACGTGCTTGCTGGATGACTTATGTCTCCACCGTTACGTCCGAAACTCCTCTACCACTGGTCTGGAAGCGTATCAGCAAGATTGCGGGTAAGTTCGTTCCCGATGTCTTGCCGGTCCTTCGCCTCCGTGGTGCTCTTGTGGCGGACCCGTTGCAGGTCGCGACCGAACTGGGTTCCCACTTTTCATCTGTTAGTTCTGGTTCTCATCTTCTCCAATCCTTCCTTCTTTGTAAGCCTATTCTTGAATCTCGTCCTTTAAATTTCTGTACTCATCTTCGCCTTCCTTATAATGATCAGTTCTCTCTCTCTCTGAGCTTCAGTCAGCCCTGGCCCTCTGCAGTTCTACGACAGCAGGCTCCAATGGCATTCATTATGAAATGCTTCGCCCATCTCCCTCCATGCACGTCTCAGTATTTACCGAGTCTGTACAATTGGGTCTGGGAGTCGTCGTCAGTCCCTGAGGACTGGCTCGATGCTGTTGTCCTCCCTGTTCGGAAACCAGGGTCTCTCGGGTCATCCCCAAGGACTTCCGCCCTATTGCCCTCACGAGTTGTGTCTGCAAGATCTTTGAACGTATGGTTAACGTTCGTTTGATGTGGTTCTTAGAACACTATCACCACCTCTTCCCTTCTCAGTTTGGTTTTCGCAAGTGCCGCAGCACAACGGATGTCCTGGTGAACTTGGAGGTCTATATTCGTACGGTTTTTGCTGCGAAGACCTCCATTGTTGCCGTCCTTTTTGACCTGGAAAGGCTTACGACACTACTTGGCGGTATCATATTCTTTCTCAACTTCATTCTTTTGGCCTTCGTGGGAATCTCCCTCTCTTCCTCCAGAGTTTCCTCTCTTGTCGTTCCTTTCGTGTGCGGCTTAGTACCACTCTCTCTACCCCTTTTAGGCAGTATGAGGGTGTACCCCCAAGGTAGTGTTCTGAGCACTCCTCTTTTTCTGGTTGCCCTCAATGGTCTTCTTTCCTCTCTTCCTTCAAGCGTCTTCTCCGCTCTCTATGTCAATGATCTTGCCCTTTGCTGTCAGGGTGGTGATTCGCCTCTCCTTCAACGGCAGCTTCAACTTGCAATTGATGCTGTGTCATCTTGGGCCACCGATCATGGCTTCAAGTTCTCTACTACTAAGACTTGTGCAATGACTTTTACTTGGAATCATGTCGTTCTTCGTCCCTCTTTGTCGCTTTATGGTCAGCCCCTTATGTACAGGGATTCCGTTAAGCTTTTGGGGTTAATCTTTGACACTCATTTGTCTTGGTCAGCCCATATCTCTTACCTCCGAGTTGAATGTTCTAAGGCCCTTAACCTCCTTAAGGTTTTGTCCCATACTTCATGGGGGCAGATAGGCGCACGCTCCTCTGTTTGCACTCCTCCTCTTCGCTGTCTTGATGCTTTGCACCATACTGGGTTGCGTCTCAGCTCTGGTGCCTTTAGTTCGACTCCCGCCCTCAGTTTGTATGTTGACACGGGCTTCCTCTCTCTCCAGGACCTCCGCGATCGCTACCGTCTTCGCTATTTGCGCGGTCCTTAACATCCTTCCTCTCGCCTCTGTCGTGCTTTAACTTTTACCCCTCCTGTGGTTCTTGTTCCTCTTCATTGCCTCCCTCTTTCTGTCCGGTTATCTCGCTTACAGGATTCTCTTTCTGTTCGTATTTCTAATGTTTCTCCTCGTATTGTTCCTCCCCTCCGTGGAGAGTCCCTCTTCCAAAGTCTTGTACGTCCTTGACCCGCATCGCCAAAGCTTTTACCCCTCCTATGGTTCTGAAACGCCTTTTTCTTGAGCACTTTTCTTCACACTCCCACTCTATTTCCATCTTCACTGATGGGTCTAAGTCTGCGGACAGTGTGGGCTACTCTGTTGTTTTTCCTGACCGCACTTATATGTGTCGCCTCCCTTCAGAGGCTAGCATCTTCACAGCGGAACTTTATGCTATTCTCTATGCTCTCCGTCTCTTGCTTTCTCATTGTCATTTTTCCTTTGTGGTTGTAGTTGACTCTCATAGTGCCCTCATGACGCTGGGGTCCTTTAACCCTTAAACTGCGCAACGCGCCTGCAGGCCCACGTCTGGTTTGCGCAACGCGCCTCCGGGTATTTTTATTTTTCACGTTCCATTCAAAACTCCCGCGGCTACGTGGGGTTCACATCAGCTTCCTCAGGGCTCTTGTAAACAGACGCCATCTTTAAAAAAATCGTGGTCCACATTCCCGGGTGTTGGAGCCTCAGTAGTGAGCAACCAAGGCCGGCGCACACAGTATGAGCGCACAGCACTGCAGTTCAGCGTGTGACCATAGCATCGCCTAATAATGTCAAAATATATATATAATCTGTATTATTTAGCCATGATAGTATTATAGAAGAGCCTGAGTGTGATAATGACTGGGAACAATGTTCAAATATCAGTGATTCAAAGCTGTTCACGATGTTCACAGCGCTAGTCATGGCACCACAGCATTATTTTGTCCATCTAGGAATCTTCAAATGACTTAGGTTCCTTTTCAAAATAAACGTGTGGTCAATTATTCATTTACAGGAATTAGTGACCAGGATTGTGGTTATAATTAGCATTGTGCGTAGTATTGTGCAAGGAGGAATTTTGGTGAGGGAGGGAGGGAGAGAATTGAGGTAGCCTCCACTGTGTGTGGGAGCCACTCTTGTTTTGCTCACCATACTAGCTTAGTGGTTCACTATGGGGAACACATATGTACATGGGTATATAAAGTGTGTGTATATTGTATAATAACAGCAACAAAAGTATGTTGGGAGGAGCTATTTTTGTGAGGGAGGTGACGTAATCGTAGCGTCGTCTGCTGTGTGATTTCTCATGCAGTGTATGGTGGCAACTGTACTGTTTGGACACAATACTGGCTTACTTGCATAGTTCTGGTGAATAAAACATGTAGATAGGTATACATAACATATGTAAATAGTGTAATATAAATAGTGAGTATGGTGGGAGGAGGGGTGATGGCGAGTACGATGTTGGAGGAGAGAGGGCGGACTGGCTGGCTGGGTGTGGCAGCTCACACTCGCGGAGTTCTGTGTGTGCTGATGGTGAATGTATATACTGTGTGACAGTGTATAGTGTGTAAATAGATTGTATATATACATAAATTAGCATGATAAATGGTAAATATGTGCAACATACGTGTACACAAGTGTCTTGCACGTAACACAGTGCCTTTGGACAGTACCGATGTTTTACTGCCATAATATAGTGTACGTGTTCATTATACATAGGATTAGCATGTAAAAACAAATAAAATGTATTTGGAACTGTGCGCAAAAAATTAACAAAAATATATCCGCGGCAACTCGCGCGCCCCACCCCGGGAGCGTACGTCATGGGCGAATGGGGAATGATGACTTCACGCCCCAACTTACGGACCCCATAGCAGCCGAAGTAAGTACAATTTCAATTTTTTTTTTTTACGTACCCATACTCAGGGAAGGGTTTTTAACACTTTGGAAAAAATTCTTTTTTTTTTTTTAGAGAGAATTTATTTCCTGCGCACTGCGGGGGTGTCATATTTGGAGGCAACGCAGTTAAGGGGTTAATCCTGTCCATCCGGTGGTCATTGAAATTCAACATTGGCTGTTTCTTATTTCTAGTAAATTTAAATCAGTAGAGTTTTGCTGGGTTCCCGGCCATATTGGTGTTTCTTTAAATGAGCGTGCGGATGCTGCCACTAGGGAAGCTATCCGTTCTTGTCCCATCTCCCGTAAAGGTATTCCTTATTCCGACTTCTATCCTGTTATTCATTCCTCCATCCTTGCCTGTTGGCAGGGTTGTTGGTCCTCTGTAGTTGGTAACAAGCTGCGTACTCTCAAACGTTGTGTGTTCCCCGTGGCCTTCCTCCTACCACTGTAACTGGCGGTGGGAAACTGCTTTAGCAAGGCTGCGGATTGGCCATACTCGCTTAACTCATGGTCACTTAATAGAGCGCTGCCCTGCTCCTTATTATCCAAATTGTGTTGTCCCCCTTACAGATGTTCATATCGTTGTCGAATGTCCCGACTTCCAGGGAGTGTGTGTCTTGCTTTCCGACTGTCCCTTGCGGTCACTTGTCCCTTGATAGAATTCTTGGTGAAGGTTATCTTGAGATGATTTCGGGGCTTTAGTGTCCCCGCGGCCCGGTCCTCGACCAGGCCTCCACCCCCAGGAAGCAGCCCGTGACAGCTGACTAACTCCCAGGTACCTATTTACTGCTAGGTAACAAGGGCATTCAGGGTGAAAGAAACTTTGCCCATTTGCTTCTGCCTCGTGCGGGAATCGAACCCGCGCCACAGAATTACGAATCCTGCGCGCTATCCACCAGGCTACGAGGCCCCAATCAGATACTTTTGATATCGTTCGCGTTATGCGTTTCTGTTCTCCATTGGCATTCTTGGTGATATTTATCGCCCTCTGATTATTTCGCACTTTGATGGTGCTACATAGCCTTCCCGGTTTGGTGCCTCCTTTTGATAATTACCTTACCTTATCTTCCCTATTATCTTATTTAGCATCGGCGGGTGCAGCGTAGCTTGCAGAGCATTCGTTGCCGGCGGAGGCTGCACGACTTGTTGATGGGAATTCAGCATCGGTGGGTGCAGCATGGCTTGTAGGGCACTCGTTGCCAGCAGATGCTGCATGACTTGTTGAATTCCCAGTGGGTGCTTTCACGAACCGTTGAAATCATGAATTTATCTATTTTTGTCTGAATCTAATTTTCTCTGGCTAATATTCTGAGACATTGCTCTCAGCCGTGCGAGTTCACAATAAACAATGCGGTCACATGGCCAGGCACAGTACATTCTAGGTCCGTGGGAAAAAAAATACCTATTGCCTATACTATAAAAGGTATTTAATAAGAAAACAAAGAATTTTGCTTAATAACAATTGTTTTAAAATATTTTATTAATAATAATTTATAATTTTCTTCATAAAACTGAATAATTTTAAAAGAAAGTTAAGATTTTAATATACCACTCTGGATGATCGAGGTCAGTGGCCTGGTTGCCATGTGAGGGGCCGCCGATGCCAAAACAAACTCAATACCGACCGTCGGTAATATCGACCACCAGACCGGTATACGAGGCTCCAGATACCGATCTCCCAAACCGGTCGTTATTACCGGGAGATTGGTATAAAAGAGGTCGTTAAATTGAGTGGATACTATACAAGTGAAACATTTTGACAGTTTTCACTCTCGTACATCTAGACAACTAGTTCATTGATGACGTAATTAATGCTCAAATTATGCAGACTTCTCTATTAGTAGGTTACACTTTATATGCTGGAAAAGGTTTCCTCAGAAATGCCCTTCTTTATAAATACAAGTTAGGCTGTTTATGGAAACTTATGTATACATCTTGATGTATAAGTTCATGTTTTTGTATGTACTACCTGACTTTCCAGTCCAAGCTCTGTGACACTATATCTGCTGGAGCCACAGACCTGTGAGTACACCCTTGGTGTTGAAACATCCATCATCTGCCCTCTGCTTCAGCATGCTGATGAGCTGGGACTCTTCACCCTAGCCACGGGAACAGAAGACTCGCAGGTAACTGACGAGAGCCTAGCATGTTAATGGTGATCCGCATAAACCCATGGCTATGACTCTGGGAATCAGCCATGGTCTCTTGCTCATAAAAGTTCTTTTTAAGTTTAGAGACTACAGTATAACCATTGTTTAAAGGTTTAAATGTTGTATGTGATAGTAGAATGCATTAACTAGTTTCTCTAAAATTTCATCTCTCTCCAACTATCTTCCAGCAACTTACTGGACATAGCCATGGTTTTGTCAATCGAATCGGAATCAAATTTGGAATCGGAAACTTTCTCGGCAGACCTTATCTTGGGATAACTATTAACCATCAACAAGTTGGCGGTTTTCACATTGTGTAACCTTGCTCTTCAACATGCATATATTGAGCTTAGTATTGCTTATTGGGATTTATCTATTGAGCCAGGCAGTAAGACAAAGACTTGCTGCTGTTTATCATACCTGAGTGTTCCAGAACTTATACATTTATTTGCAATGTTCATTAAATTTGGTATTAGAACATGTTCAGCCAAATTTTAATATTTTGGTTTATTTTACTGTACAGTACTTGGATTATTTTAGGATACGAGTGATTCTGGTGCCTCCGGTGAGAACATGGCTGACTCGGGTGCTTCAAATAAGGATATTGATCAGGACGATCATGCTCAACAGTTTACTTCGCACAAAGGAGTGATCCATAAAGTGGAGGATGAGGATTACGAGGAGTACGATGACAAAGATGATGATGAGTGATGCCAGTAGACAAAATATCGTGCCTTTTGCAATCAAGGGAACCTTCCAGCTGGGCTCACGTAAGCACTTAAGGCTGCATTCAGATGTAAATGGGTAAACAGGGTAGAAATATTTAGTCAATATAATTGAGGTGACGTTCACCTTACACTGCTTGAGGTGGTCTTGAAGCAGATATGAAGAGTAGATAACAGGGACCATTATATTATAGTGAAAGTGTCATTAGCTGGTAATCTTGGGCTTCAGTTTGATATGTGTTGTTTTTCACAAAGAGCAAGTTGGGTTTCCTGTGAGAGGCAGTACTGTATTGACATGTGAGCCAGAACAGGATTCATCAAACCTTTACACCTCCACTTATGATATCTGTATCTTTCTTTGATCATGGCAGCATAGTCTGTATTTATTAAACAGTCTGCCATCTTTGTACCCCCAATGTTATAGACAATCTCTTAGCACTTTGGAGCACACAAACTGTTCAATAAATGTAAACTAAGCAGCCATGGTTGAGGAGAGGTGTAGAGGTCTCGTAAGTGAACATTTAAGTGCTTAGTGAATCTTGGCCTAGGACTAGTGCTATATCTTGTGCTAGTACAGTAGCATCACATCTAACTTTACATTTTTTTTTTTTTTTTTAATTTTCACTGGCTGTATCTCTCTAAGTACTTTGGTATAACCTGCTCCACAATTATGAGCAGTGTGTGTGTAACTGTAAGCTGGTGCTGTTGGCTTATTTGTCGTGATGCTCTCACACTGGGGGTGTACTTCACTGCTTGGTGCTCTCTTGGACGGTGTTAATTAAACAAGTTTTCTTTGGATATCTGCTATATAAAGTGACATTTTATAGATAAATGTCAAATGCTGTACATTTATAAAATTATATATATAATGTACAATGTTCAGTACATATAAAATAGGTGCAAGTAATGTTATTACTCTGTAATTTGTGGATGAAGGACTTATATTTGTTGTTGTTGTTGCTAGTGAGCGAGTGAATTGTTGCTGGCACTCGGTGCTGGAAATGGTCTTGTAATTGGGAGAGTTTTAGACTTGTGTAGTCTTGGCTGTACTGTTTCTAGAGCATGCATTGCCAATGATTAGCTTGAGAAGAACCATCATAAGGAATGGCAACATTTATCAAAGTGAAGCCTGGTTACCAGTAAGATCACCTGTACAATAAACATATTTTTTCAAGTGCTAAGATTAAAGGTGCGCAGCACAGTGGTTACATTATGACTTTTTATACCAAAAATGTGCAAATTAGTGAAAATGGTGATTGGTCAGATTTTTCCTAAATTGACCTACAGTTTTCAAAATATCGAAAATATCAGAAATATGACTTGAGCCATATTTTTTTTAGCTGAATTCTGGCTCATTGCACTCATTTTGAGTTTTTAATTATGACTTTTTATACCGAAAATATGCAAATTAGTGAAAATGGCGATTGGTCAAATTTTACCCAAACCAGACGGCCAGCCATAAGCTCTAGTAGGTGTTCAAAAATACTATAAGACTTCAATTTTACCCCCAAAACCACTGTATTTCAAAGGTCGAAAAGCATATGTTGCCACAAGATCTAAGTTATTGAATACGACTGAGGACATATGTCATGTATATTAAACTAGACTCCATTCCATATCAAATTCATTGGTTAACATACATGAATGTGTGCATCCATTGTTTAAATCAATTATATAAACGTACACTCTTGGTGTCTAGAGAGGTAAATGCACCATTGCAAAGCTAATTAAGAAACTAGTACGTATTCACATTGACACTCGTCGGTCAGCAAACTGCCGTTGCATTACTGTGAAACAATGATCACTCCATTGCAACAGTCAATATGGCAACTCCTCCCCACATATCCTTGAATTTTTGTCGTTATTACGCTTTGGTACATTCGACCAACGGTAAATTAAAGATAAACCTCTAATCTTCATGTGTGTTCATGTAATTCCTTTATTTTAAAGCTCAATAACAAATTCTGAGAGATATTAGCGTGTTAGTGAGTGATAGTGATAGGTAGCGTGTTCCGAGTGATGCTGAGCATGTTAGTGGCTTTGCAAGAATGTACAAATACCAATCTTATGGAATCTAACCAACTCATTGTACCTTACCTTGTAAATAAATTATTATTATTATTGTAATGAATATCTATAGCAAAAAATGCAAACATGATGGGTACAAGTTAAAAATGAAATGAGAATAAATGTAATTAGAAAAGATATTAAATTAGATATTAGATATCAATGTAATTAGATATTAAAAAGCATTTGTCAGTCTTCTGACCATTTGTGAAGTTCATCTTTGAAGATCTCTTTGCAAGGCTCCAATATCATTATATTGAACGGTCGATATAGTTTCTAAAATCAGATTTTATGTTCCCCCACTCTGCTCTCCTCTCATTATACTACGCACTTATATATCCCTATCTTACATATGGTACCTGTGCATGGGGCTCAACAACTGCAAATTACCTCAAGCCCATCATCACTCAGCAAAAATCTGTTATCAGAACTATAACAAACTGTCTTCAGACAACACACAGCCCCTCTGTTTAAATCCCTTAACATGCTAAACATACTCACTTCATACATTCTCATATGTTATTTACATGTACAAAACTTTGTTCCTAAATGCTAATCTTGAACCGAGACTTTTCCTTGATAGGTGTAATAGAACCCATGAGCATCACTCCAAAAATAAATATATCTTTTGATATCCCCACTCAGACTAAATCTGTGCAAACACTCTGTAAATAAAAGGACACAGTCTATGGAACTCACTCCATAATGAATTAAAAAATTGTCCAACCTATGCCCTGTTCAAAAGTAAAACCAAAAAGTACCTAATTTCATCCTTAGTTTCCTACCTTGTGCTTCAAACTCACACTGTATCTTGTACTACCCACTTCCCTAATATTAGTACTGTACTTAAGACATATTTCTTTACCAGTGTAATCACCTCTGTCAATTTATATTGTTGTTATTTGTTGATATAAAACCTTGCTACAATGCACGTTTTCATCTTACCTGATATGTTAGATTAAGAACTTGCCCAAAACGCTATGCGTGATAGTGGCTTTGCAAGAATGTAAAAATACCAATCTTTAGTAATCTCACCAACTCATTGTATGTTCTTGTGAATAAATTATTATTATTATATACATCACTCACACCAGCCAGACCACCGAGGTATCCAGTTCCCCTAATCACATCCCAAGAAGGAATAATTCCATAAGAGAAAATGGACGCAATCAATGGGTAACTACAGTATTTTACCTTTGAAAAATACCTTATCTCATAGTACTGTACTGTACACATTTATTTAAAGTTTATTTCAACAATTACCACATTGCATTAAAGGCTATTAAATTACCAAATCCAGTCCACTAAACCCAAACTAGAGCATAATATCTAGCAACCTTAATTAACTTATCCATAATACACCACATATATGAGAGGCAGAACTGCTGCTAATATATAAGCCAAAAAAAAAAAAACTGTGGATGCTAATATTCCCGTTCGTTCATAATAAATTCTAAATTTCAATAAGCAACATCCCAACTTAATAAATCAACTTCCTACATCTATATGGTAAGCTTATAACATCTAATCTACGTTGTAATGTTATATTATTAACCTAAGTTCACAGAACCTAACCTAGCCTCACCAGACTAGACCAGACCAATGCCTATCAGAAATATGACTCTTGAGCGTTAATTTCTGAGGGGAGCCTCGTCGGCTCCCTGAAGCTATCAAACTGACATGTGCCATATTAGTTTGGTGCCATCAGTCCTTGGAGTTCTGGCCACAAACCAGAACCTGGCCCTCTCAGAGAGGCAAAGGGAACAATGACCATATGAGCTCTCTATATGTAGAGTTTGTCATGTCTGCCATAGACTGGGACAGGCACCCAGAAAAGTAGGTGAACCATTACATATCTCTTAACTGGTTAAAATTTTGCAACCTATGTCTGAACAGAGGCCCAGAACTCCCCTCAATAGAAATCAGTGAAACAAGCAGCATGTCATCCAACTAGCGCCCTGCTCATTAGTGCCTCACTCTCCCTCGATGGGGGGGGGTGGGAGGGGGACCTGCTCAGGCGAGCAGGCTGCACCACCCTCAGTTCTTAGACTGATGTGCCAGGTGTCACATCTCCTATCTGGCCTCAATTTATTGTCTGACTTTGCGTTTGTGACTTTGCCAGCTGTGTTGTGTGGTGGCTAGGTGTTCCTACAAGTATACTGGGCTGCATGCACCTAGGATTCCCTTCTCTAGGTGCCCAGTAACTACTACTCTTGCAGTCAGGGTTATCTTCCCTGGGTCGTTCGGGTCTCGCTACCGTTTGAGGACTTCATTGCTTGGTGGTGTTCTCGCCTTTGGGGTTTGCGGGGGATCTTGGGCTTCCCTGCTTGCCCCGGGTAGGGAGTGGGTTTGTGCTGGGTGAGGGCGCACTGCGGCCGGTGCAGCTTGCATTCAGCAGCAGCAGCTGAGGATTCTCTCTGGGGGGCTGGTTAGTCTGTGTGTGTGTGTGTGTGTGTAATTACCTAAGTGTAGTTACAGGATGAGAGCTACGCTCGTGGTGTCCCGTCTTCCCAGCACTCTTTGTCATATAACGCTTTGAAGCTACAGGTACTGACGGTCTTGGCCTCCTCCACCTTCTCACCAGTCAACCCAACCATCTCTTTCCTGTAATATCTCTGTGGCTCGATCATAGAAACTGAGTAAATTCGATACACAGGATCTTCGAGATCGAAAACCATACTGTCTGTCTGATATTATATCATTTCTCTCCAGGTGTTCTACCCATTTAGTTTTGATTAGTTTTCCAATACTTTCACTATTACACTTGTCAATGATACAGGTCTATAATTGAGGGGGTCTTCCCTGCTGCCACTTTTGTAGATTGGAACAATGTTAGCCTGTTTCCACACGTCTGCTACGATTCCTGTACACAGGGATGCCTGAAAGATCAGGTGAAGTGGAATGCTGAGCTCAGATGCACATTCTCTCAGAACCCATGGTGAAACTCCATCTGGGCCAGCTGCTTTGTTCTTACTGAGCTCCTTTAGCATATTTTCCACTTCATCTCTAGACACCTCTATCCGCTCTATGTTGTTCTCTGGAATTCTTATCGTGTCTGGTTCCCTGAAGATTTCATTTTGTACAAACACACTTTGGAACTTTTCATTTAATGTTTCACACATTTCCTTTTCATTTTCCGTGAATCTGTGTTACACTTTCAACCTCTGGATATTATCCTTTACCTGCAATTTGTTGTTTATGAATTTGTAGAATAGGCCCGGTTCTGTTTTACATTTATCCGCTATCCCTTTTTCAAAATTTCTTTCTGCCTCTCTCCTTACTGTCGTATAGTTGTTTCTCGCATCTTTGTATCGCTGGTATGTTTGGGGGTTTGGCCTCTTCCTATACTGATTCCATTTTTGTGTCTTTTGGTCTCTGGCCCTCTCACAATTTCTGTCGAACCAATCCTGTTTTCTGGCCCTGCCTCTCTGTTTTGGTATGAATGTTTGTGTGCCTTCCTCGTATATTTTTAAAAATTTGGCATACATTTCATTTACTTCCCTGCCTAGTAACAATTCTGTCCAATTACACTCATTAAAAAAATTTCAAAGTTCCCCATAGTGACCTCTCCTTAAATCGAGTTTATCAACTGTACAATGTATCATGGTGATGCCAGTTGTCAGGTTGCCTGCAGCAGACAGGAGTTATCAGCTTAGCTGGCCACAGTGCCTGGGTTCCCCATAAGGTTCAAGTAACCCTACAAGCCCTGGAAATCACCAAAGGGTTCGGGGTGGGGGTGGGACCGTGGACGTGTCTTCCGAGCCTTGTCTCGCCTTGTTCGATGCCAAGGGGTGTTCGTTGCCTTTGCCTCGTGGTGGTGGTCATCCATCCTGCCTCAGTCATGCTGCCTGTTGGGTCGGAGACACCTACGACCATGAGTCTTGTAGGACATGTCCCCCGCTTGTTATTTAATTTATCCATTCCTCGTCTGAGGATGTTGGGGGTCAGACGGCGGCTTTGTTGCATGCAAGGTATTCTGTGTTGCAACGGGCTAGGTTGGAAGCCCCAGAGCTGGCCCATTTGGATTTTAGGGACCAGGATATAGGGGGTGTTGGTTACTTCAACCTTGGTTCAGTCCATGCCCTTGCTTCCTTCCTAGATGGGTGCTGTTCACTCTGCTCCTCTCCCCCTACTAAATGTTTGAAGGTTACTGGGCTGGGGCGGGGTTTAACTTGTGACGAGGCTTGGGGTGGTTTCGGGGGGGGGGGGGGGGTGTTGCCCCTTCCAAATCGGGGATGGATGGATGGAGGTTGAGCCCGAATTCCTCACCGAGGTTTCGGAGTTGACCCAGGAGGCTCCTCTCCTTAAGGCAGGGGCCCAAAAGGAAAAGCTTCTTCTTCAAGGATAGCGGGCATGAATGTGGGCTTTGCCCCGAGGCCTGTGTCATGGGTTCCCGGGGTTTGGGGAGGGGGAGGGGCTCATTGGAGTTCCTCAATTAATGCCTCTTCTCCCTTGCGCTTTCCCGTGATGTGGGTCTGGGACAGTTACATGTTCGTCCCCTCTTTTTCGGCTGCCCTTGGTGGCGGATGACCATCGAACTTGGGGTCATTTGCTTTGGTCTTCTTGATCAGTCCATAGATTGGCTTTTGGAGGATGTGGAGGCGTTGAGTGGTGGGCCTACGGCCGGAGTTCTGGTTTCGGCTGCCATGTTGAAGCTGTTTGCACCAATCCTCCAGGAAGCAGTTTCTCTGTTTTTTGCCTCTCGTCTTGCATGTTGGTAGGCTGTCCTCGCTATCTCTTTAGATTCTGCTTAAGCCTTGGCTCTACAGTTTTTGTCTCCGTTCTGTCCCTTATTATTTCCAGAGGACTGTGTTTACTCGTTTTTTGTCGGCAGCATGTGCCAGTTGCCGCCCTGTTTCTGATTCGTTGTTTGTGCAGAGAGGGGGGGGGGGGCATGACTTAGTCCTTCAAGTGGGTTTACCACTTGTTTCCGGTTCCAAATCGGGACTGTGTGGATCTACGCTTCATTCTGGGCTTGTCCCATTTGAACCGTTGGATTCCTAGCCCCCTCCTTACAAATGACTTCTTTGTCCCTTGTCCAGCTTCTTCTTGAACTGGGTATTTGGATGATATCCCTGCATGGACCTTAAAGACCCATATTGGCACGTTCCTATTCATCCAGGGTTCGGGGATTGGCTAGGTTTCGTGGTCAGGCTTCAGGCTTAACGTTTTCGTTGCCTTCCATTCGGCTTGCATCTTGCACCTCACTTGTTCACATGTTTAAGCCAGGTCATGGTGGCCTGTCTTTGTCTGCTAAGGGGTTCGGGTTCTGGCCTACCTCAACGACTGGTTGGTTTGGGCTCCAAGCTGGTCTGCATGTCTGCTCACCAAGGACATGGTTCTTTCCCAGCTTGCCGGGTTCGGGTTCCTGGTGAATTGGAAGCAAGTCCCATTTGGTTCCATCTCGGATTCAGACTTGGGTGGGCCGCATGTGGAATTCTCTGACTGCATCCATTTCTCATCCTCCTGTGACTTTGCTCCGGCTGAAGTCCGTCGTCTGCTGTTTTTGAGAGGGACTTGGGTCATTCATCAGTTGCTAGAGCAGCTGTGTGGGAGCTTGAACTTTGTATTGCTGGTTTTTCTGCTGGGCAGGGTCTGGCTTTATAAGCTGTTCTAGTATCTTCAGGGCAGCCTCTTTTGCCGCTCTCGCAATCGCTGGGTTCAGCCTCTGGGGTCCTTGCATCGGTTGTTATATGTCTGGCTTCCTCTTCGGGTTTTTCTGGATTCGGTGCCTTGGCTCCTTCCCCTTCCCTCACTCAATGTATTCATAGATACCTCATTCCTCAGCTAGGGTTTTGTAACCAGCGCTCACCAGGCCAGCCAGGGGCAGTGGGCCCCGTCTTTCTGTTGGGCTCTCGGCACAGTGCGGGAGTTTGTGACTGGCTGACACTGCGGCAGATTTGGTTGCCTCGGGGCTTGGTGATTCTGCTTCATTCGGACTGCTCTCCTGTGGTTCATTGTCTCAACCGTTAAGGGGAGGTCTCTAAGGCCCATGGCTCTTTGGGGTTGGTCACTTCAGATAGCTCTTCTGCCGAGTTCTCGGGATTTAACTCTCTGCACTGTTCACATTCAGGGAGGTGTCCAACGTCCTGGCAGATGGCCTGTCTCTCCTCGTTCCTCTTTTCATGGAGTGGACGGTCGACCCCGCCTCCTTTCTTTGGCTTTGTCAGACGTTCGGGCGCCCGGAGGTGGACCTCTTTGCGTCGGCTTGGTTCAGGCGCCTCTCCACATATGTGGCACCGTTCCCCGACTGTGAGGCATTCACAGTGGATGCTCCCCTGGTCCAGCTGTTGCTTTGAGTTCTGGCACGGCTCAAATCTTATTGAGGGAGAGTGGTTCTCCTGGCCCCATGGTGGCCAGCCCAACCTTGGTTTCAGACACTGCTTGCACAGTGTCCAAACCCAGGCGTTTTCCCCACGGTTACATCTCTCTTCAGCAGATCGGACCAGTGAGGTACCTCGCTGGTTCGACTTTCTCTTCCGCGCTTCGCATCTTTTTTTTTTTTCTTTTTGCGAGTGTATTGCCGTATGTATGGTGATCAGGTGGATTCATCAATGGTGTCCCAAATGCGGTCTTCCTCTCAGTGACAGTATGAAATCTCCTGGTGGTCTTTCTGCCATTTTCTTAACTTTTGTAGGATTTTGTCAGCATCTGTTCCAGTCATTTTGTCCTTTCTTTGCTCTTTCAGGACCAGCATCTTATGCCAAATACTGTCACTTCTTATTGTATGGCATTGGTGGAGCCACTCCAGCTTTGCTTCGGGATGAATGTCACTTCCACTCTGTTTTGCACACGCTCTCATGCGTTTTTTTTACCTCCGGCCTGCACTTGCACCAAATGAACCTTCTTGGTCTTTGAACCGGGTGCTCTCTTTTCTCTCTTCTCCTCTGTTTGTGATGGTTCCTTTGGTCCAGGATTGTTTTCTCAAGGCTTTGTTTTTGTTGGCTTTAGCCTTTGCAGGTTGGGTGGGGGAGCTTCATGCTCTTCTCCAGCACAGGGGTTTCTGCTCTTTTGGCCCTGGGGGTCGTTTTGTTCGTTTGCAGCCTTCTCCTTTTCCGGCGAAGAATGAGACGGACGGTTTCTGGAGGGGTCCTTGGGTTGTTGACGCTTAGTTGGTTAGGCCGGAGATACATCGTGTTTTGTGTCCGGTTGTATCATCACACACCCACAGAGATGATACAACCAGTCACCATGTACACATGGAGGTATGACACAACCAGTCACCATGTACACACAGAGGTATGACACAACCAGTTACCATGTACACACAGAGGCATGACACAACCAGTCACCATGTACACACAGAGGGATGACACAACCAGTCACCATGTACACATGGAGGTATGACACAACCAGTCACCATGTACACATGGAGGTATGACACAACCAGTCACCATGCACACACAGAGGTATGACACAACCAGTCACCATGTACACACAGAGGTATGACACAACCAGTCACCATGTACACATGGAGGGATGACACAACCAGTCACCATGTACACATGGAGGGATGACACAACCAGTCACCATGTACACACAGAGGGATGACACAACCAGTCACCATGTACACATGGAGGTATGACACAACCACTCACCATGTACACATGGAGGTATGACACATCCAGTCACCATGTACACACGGAGGGATGACACAACCAGTCACCATGTACACACAGAGGGATGACACAACCAGTCACCATGTACACACAGAGGGATGACACAACCAGTCACCATGTACACATGGAGGTATGACACATCCAGTCACCATGTACACATGGAGGTATGACACAACCAGTCACCATGTACACACAGAGGTATGACACAACCAGTCACCATGTACACACAGAGGGATGACACAACCAGTCACCATGTACACATGGAGGTATGACACATCCAGTCACCATGTACACATGGAGGTATGACACAACCAGTCACCATGTACACATGGAGGTATGACACATCCAGTCACCATGTACACATGGAGGTATGACACAACCAGTCACCATGTACACATGGAGGTATGACACATCCAGTCACCATGTACACATGGAGGTATGACACAACCAGTCACCATGTACACATGGAGGTATGACACAACCAGTCACCATGTACACACAGAGGTATGACACAACCAGTCACCATGTACACATGGAGGTATGACACAACCAGTCACCATGTACACACAGAGGTATGACACAACCAGTCACCATGTACACACAGAGGTATGACACAACCAGTCACCATGTACACACAGAGGTATGACACAACCAGTCACCATGTACACACAGAGGTATGACACAACCAGTCACCATGTACACACAGAGGTATGACACAACCAGTCACCATGTACACACAGAGGTATGACACAACCAGTCACCATGTACACACAGAGGGATGACACAACCAGTCACCATGTACACATGGAGGTATGACACAACCAGTCACCATGTACACATGGAGGTATGACACATCCAGTCACCATGTACACATGGAGGTATGACACAACCAGTCACCATGTACACATGGAGGTATGACACATCCAGTCACCATGTACACATGGAGGTATGACACAACCAGTCACCATGTACACATGGAGGTATGACACATCCAGTCACCATGTACACATGGAGGTATGACACAACCAGTCACCATGTACACATGGAGGTATGACACAACCAGTCACCATGTACACACAGAGGTATGACACAACCAGTCACCATGTACACATGGAGGTATGACACAACCAGTCACCATGTACACACAGAGGTATGACACAACCAGTCACCATGTACACACAGAGGTATGACACAACCAGTCACCATGTACACACAGAGGTATGACACAACCAGTCACCATGTACACACAGAGGTATGACACAACCAGTCACCATGTACACACAGAGGTATGACACAACCAGTCACCATGTACACACAGAGGTATGACACAACCAGTCACCATGTACACACAGAGGTATGACACAACCAGTCACCATGTACACACAGAGGGATGACACAACCAGTCACCATGTACACACAGAGGTATGACACAACCAGTCACCATGTACACACGGAGGGATGACAACACCCGTCCCCATGTACACACAGACCAACCACAAACATTAAAGCACGCAGGTAATTAAAATACACAGGTGTTATTATTCTTGTTTTTGCTTATACTGTACAATAAAAGGCAGGTCATATATAAATAACATAAAAAATTTTAATCCAGATTTTATGGAAAATATAATACTGTACTTTCACATAATTTCTTGCATTAAAAGTAATCATCTCTACAGTACTGTACATACACATATACCAGACATTTAGATTTTTTTTTTTTTTATTATTATTTAAAAAAATGTTTATCTCTGTGTACTGTATATCTGCCCAGTCTTTGTTGCATTTGTCTTATTAATGTTTTAGTTCTGAATGCAGCATAACCTCAAAAATCTGGAACTCAACACTGTAAAATGGAAGCGCTAAAATTCCAGATTTTTTTTTTCTACAGGAGAAAGTTAGACAAATCTGGAAGGACTAACTTTCAACCTGTTCATGGTAAATATGAACTGAATCCTCACCCTTAATACTCTCAACTATAGAATGAAGTGTTTTCTGTGACCTATCACACAGTGTGGAACTTTTCTGAGCAGGTGCATGTTGACTACTGGTGCAGGGGACCTTTTGTTACTCGAGGAGTTTTCATTCTTTTCTCTTTTGATACTGCTTAACTTTTGAGTAGAAATGTACCTACTAGCAAAAGTAGTTTGGCTAGAAAAGACAGCTGTAAGAGATACCTTAACATTTAAGCATTCAGATGAAGCTAAAACACATCATCTACAGTTCAACAGTAAACGTTCGAATGATGCTAAAATGCGTTACTATCTATTTTTTTTAAGCACTCGCAGTGTGAATATCTATATAGCATCGGTTATACTGACGTTAGCTCATCAGAGGACCACCTAGGGATTACCACATCCGACCTTCCTGTCACAACGATGCCTCTGCTTGTGTATATTTTATCTCAATTTACAAATTACCTAATGGAAAAATATTTGTTATTTTTAAATTTTACAGCTACAGTACAGTGGTGCATCGATTAACGAATTTAATCCATTCCGGCACCGAGCTTGTCATGTGAAATGCCCTTCTTGTGAAACAACAACAACACTGTCGTCGGAGGCGTCAGAGAACCAGCGGGAACGCTAGGAAGCACCTTGTAGTTTGCTCATTAATCGAGCGAAAGCTCGTCAACCGAGACAAATTTTCTGCAAGTGGCTCGCTCGTTACTCAAAATGCTCGTAACTGGAGTCGCTCATCACTCAAAGTTCCACTGTATATAGATTGATCAGTGTATACATTTCTAAATTATTTATTTACATTGAGAAATAAATGGGGAATGTTGAAGTTTTTGTCAACACATATGCAGCGCTATCACACGTAATCTATTATCCATACACCTATTTTTTACATCCATGCTCTAGAACATTAAAAAAACAAACTATTTTTTCAAGTGATAGTTAAACAAAATTAATTATCGAAAAGAAGATGCCAAGCTGGAATGACCATGTAGCACCATCCTGTGTTGTTGGATATTCAAAGAAGCTAAATATGATTGAGGATGCCAATAAGAGAAAAAACCAGTGTTGGATGTAATGAAACGCTATTTTCTGGGTGAGCACTGGAGGTCCCTGAAACTATCGGTCTAATATGTGATACATTAGACCAGGGCATTAGCTTATGGAGTTTAGCCTACCAGGGACCACGAGCCAGAACCTGGCCCCCTCATAGAGGTACAAGGAGCAATGACACCTGGAAACTTCCCTGTGTAGAGGGGGGAGGGGGTTTCTTTATCAACCATTGACCAGGGTTAGGTACCCAGAAAGATAGTCATAACAAAAACCCCACATGGTAAGAAAATTACAACAAAAAACGAAACGAAAGGCAGAACTCCCCCCAATCCCAAGAAAACAAGCAAACATCACACTCCACCGTCGTGTCACTCTTCCACGCAGCCCTCCCCTCCACGAGAGGGGGAGGGGGAGCCCCGGACCTCCCCACACTGGCTATCTAGCACTTCACTTCATAAGCTATCTTTAGGTCATCTTTATGATTTCGGGGCTTAGCATCCCCGTAGATCGGTCCTCAACCAGGCTTCCTGTTTGTTACACCACACCCACAAAGCAGCCCGTAGCAGCTGTAACTCCCAGGTACCTATTTACTGCTAAGTAACAGGAGCATCAGGGTAAAAGAAATTCTGCCACTTGTTTTTGCCTCCACCAGGATCGAACCCAGAACCTCAGGACTACGAATCCGAAGCACTGTCCACCCAGCTACCAGGCCCTCAGCTGTCATGCTAAGCATCAAATGTGAAAAACTGCTGACCAGAGGGAGGGAGGGTTGCCAGGGAACCTCTGGGGATCACCCAGAAAATGGTGTTTCATTAAATTCAACTCTGGTTTTCTGTAGGGAGCTCCTATGGCTCCCTGGAGCTACATAACCAAAGATAAGGAAAAGAGGGACTTACCCAAGAGGCGGCCACCACATACTCCTCAACGCGAAGTTGAGACAGCTGGCTGCAACCTGCGACCCAAAGCAACACAAGAATGCCCAGGAGCAGGAACATTAACCAAATAGTGGGTCACCAGGACCCTGTTCGACCTCCAAAATCCCCGTGCCCAGATATCAGCCAGGACATGTTGCCAAACACAGCAGCAAACTTCCTATCGTCATGTGCACGAGGATAGACTGCAGGCTAGACTTAATAACCCTATGGACGATCTGGGAGACCCAAGCCCTGGAATAGGGAACAAGGGAAACCGGATCAACCCAAAGCACATCCCCAGCCTCCAAAACCAAAGTGCGCAGGTAATAGCAAAGAGCCGCAACTGGACAAATCATTAAAACACAACACCTAGTTAAACACAAGACAAAGTTAGAGAAGATTCAGCGGTATGCCACCAGGCTCGTCCCGGAACTGACAGGTATGAGCTACGAGGAAAGACTAAAGGAGCTGAACCTCACATCCCTGGAAAACAGAAGAGTAAGGGGAGACATGATAACCACCTACAAAATTCTCAGGGGAATTGACAGGGTGGACAAAGACGAATTCTTCAGCACGGGTGGGACACGAACAAGGGGACACAGGTGGAAACAAAGTACCCAGATGAGCCACAGACGTTAGAAAGAATTTTTTCAGTGTCAGTAGTTAATAAATGGAATGCACTAGGCAGTGATGTGGTGGAGGCTGACTCCATACACAGTTTCAAATGTAGATATGATAGAGCCCAGTAGGCTCAGGAATCTGTACACCAGTTGATTGACAGTTGAGAGGCGGGACCAAAGAGACAAAGCTCAACCCCCGCAAGCACAATTAGGTGAGTACATGATGCACCCCCGGCCTGACCAACCAAGCATCAATGACCCAAGAATCCCTCCGGAAAGCAGCCGTGTTGTTTTTTGTCAGAAGAAAAGGAGAGGAGAAGGCTGCAACCAAACAAACTGACTACCAGGACCGAAGGAGCAGAAACCCCTGCATCAGAGGAGAGCATGAAGCTCGCTGACCTGACCTCTAGATTCCAATGCCAATAGAAACAGAGCCTTGGAAAAACAGTCTTGAACCAAAGGGACCACCACAAACTGAGGAGAGGAAAGAACACCCTGTCCAAGGACCAGGACGACTCGGGCGGCGCATGAGCAGGCTGGAGGTGAAACTAAGCACGAGAAACTTGCAGAACGGGCAGAAGTGACATCCACCCCGAATGCAAGCTGGAGCCGCTCTGCCAGCACCGCATGATACAAGGCAACAGTATCAGGCATCAAATGACGGCCCTGAAAAAGCCAAAACAGAAAGGACGAGACAACCCGTTTAGAAATAGAAGACAATTTACGAAGAGAGAGAAAATGGTGGAAAGAAAGTCAGGAAACATCATACTGTTGCCAAGAAGAAGTTCTCAGGTGGGACACCATCAAAGAACCCACCTGATCACCATACAATGGTGATAAACCCGCGTCCAAAAGATCAGACGCGAAGAGTGGAGGAGAAGACCGAACCAGCCACGTACTGGACCGGTCTGATCTGCTGGAAAAGGCGGAGTCGCAGAAAACGCCCCAGGTTTGCACACTGAGCAAGCAGCGCTCAGGAACCAAGGCTGGGCCACGAGGACTACTCTCCTTTGGTGGGACTCCAACCAAGCCAAAACTCTAAGCAACAGCTGGACTGGGGAAAAGAGGTACAGGTAACCCCACCTTGACCATTCCTGCCGAAAGGCGTCCACCGCGTCAGCCTCGCAGTCAGGGAAGGGCGCCACATAGATCGGGAGATGCTGAGACCATGCCGACGCGAAGAGGTCCACATCCAGAAGTCCATGCGTCCGGCAGAGCCAACAGGAGGAGTTGGCATCGACTGTTTGTTCCATGGACAGAAGAATGAACCTAGACACTCCCCGGATATGAACCGCATGGAGAGCCAAAGATGATAAGAAATATAAAAGCCAGCAGAAGAGCCACTCGAAGCGACCAGCTCCAAAGAGGCAAGGACTGAACTGAATCACCAGAGATCAATCCAAATGGAGACAGATAGTCGAACCCCGAGCGACCTGAACCCTCCGAAGCGACAGCCAAACCCCACGAACTCCCAAACCATGTTGTGAGCCTGATGGAAGAACGGACCCCATCGCCCTCTGGTTGGCCTGGCGAGCACTGGTCACAAAGCCCCAGCTGAGAGACGAAGCGTCCGTGAACTCATCGAGCAAGGACTCAGGTAGGCACCAAGGCACTGAACCCCCGAAAACCCTGAACAGGAAGCCGAAGTCACACCAACTGACGCAAGGCTTCCCAGAGTACGAACCCAGCGATTGCAAGAGAAACGGAAGTGGCATTCCCGAAGGAACCAGAGCAGTCGCCCAAGCCAAACCCGACCCAGCATGTAAACCAGCACGGCGAAGTTCAGATAACTGCTCAAGCAACCACCGAGTGACTCTCCCCAGAAATAGCTGAAGGTGGGACTGCAGCCTCAGCAATGCCTCCGGAGGGAGAGACATTGAAGCAGTCAAGAGTCCCAAACAAGACCCAGCCAGACCCGAACCTGGGATGGAAACAGATGGGACTTTCTCCAGTTCACCAGAAACCCAAATCCGGCGAGCTGGGAAAGTACCACACCCCTGGCGAGCAGACAAATGGACAGACTGGGAGCCCACACCAGCCAGTCGTCATGGTAGGCCAGGACCCAAACCCCCTAGCCTATGCAGATGGGTCACCACGACCTAGGTAAGAGACGTGAATATGCGAGGTGCCAGATTCGAGCCAAAAGGAAGGCAACTAAAGCGGTTAGCCTGATGCCCCACCATGAAACCAAACCAGTTTCTGAACCCTGGATGAATAGGAACGTGCCAACGCCCATCTTTGAGGTCCAGACACACCCCAGCTTCTTTTGAAGCCGGGGTGTGTGCCGAGGGACCTGAGAGGGGGGAGGATCCCGAGGGAGGCATACACGAGCTCTTTCCACCACTTCTAGGTATGCTAGCTATTCAAAAGGCTTTGGAACATGTTCTTGCTGAACACCGACAACATGTTATCATACGTACAGATTCGAGAACTGCCACTGAAACCTTGCAACAAGAACACACATGTGATAACATCCATCTGATCACAAATGTCATGTCATTAATGCAAACACTCAAATGACAAGGTCGTTGGGTATTTATCACTGGGTGCCAAGTCATGTGGGAATGATAAGACATGACATTGCAGACAAAGCTACAAAACTTGCAACTAAGAGAAGAAATGCAGATATTACATCCCACAGAGTCTATCACAGATTAAGAAAGTAATTAGAAACAGAGCAATGCAAAAGATGTACAATGACCACAACACAGCAGTTGCAACATCAGGATCTGCGGGTTGGTACAAGAATTCAACCAACTACGAACCACTTAGTTTGATGAAAGGGAGCAGTAGAACAACAGAAGTACACTTACATCACGTCAGGCTTGGATACCCATGTGCATGGGAAATAGGCTTACAGGTTCCGGAAGATGAGAGGAAATGTCAACACTGGAGAAATGCCCGACAGACCACTGGAACATTATCTAACACAGTGCACAGTTACAAACCCATTAAGATTTCAACTTAGATTCAACAGAGCAGAATAAGTTGTTAAACACATACGGCAAAATCTTACTGAAACGACCATACGAGTCATAAATACTCATACTCTGCCCAAGTAAAACAGAAACAAGCAACACTTAGTGGGCCAGCCAGAGGCTTAGGGCCCAAGCTGTAAACACACTTTAGGAGCTCTTGAGCAGAGTCCAGAACATTTACAATTGGGAGTGCAGAGAGGTGGAACTGCTGAAGTGTTTAGAGGCTAGTGAGCGAGGAGACCAGCTAAGGAGTATGATATCGACATTAAGCTCCATTTCAGGTAAAAGCTGTGGAATGGAGAGTTTTGGTAGGCATAGCTTAGGATTGAGTGAACTGGATGACTGGCAGCCACAGATGACCTGGGCTGCCACCTGATGGAAACAGGTAAAATAGGACCAATATGAAATGATTGCTTTTGGGTTTCTACTGTTTTTCATGGAGTTTCTAGCTTGCTTACTTATTTCTGGCATTTTTTCTCAATTTTGGGTTGGTCTAATTTGCAAGCTTCCCTTGTCTCAAAGACAGAACCAGATTTACAAAGCATTGTGAAATTTTGGTTTGGGAAAATCCCAAGAGGGCTTTGGAATGATATACAGTAGTACAATATCCTCAAAAGTCATGATTGACATTTTATTTTATTTGTTTTATAAAAAAGATACAAACTAAACAAGAAATGAGTCATTATACAACTATGACAGCAAATTTAATAAAAACATTTATGGTGTGAAAAACATTTTAACTGGCAAACACTGCTCTTATTCATTACCTCCTTAGTCTGCCTTTACTCCTCTAAACATTTCATACTCCCCTTCATGCTGTCTTCACAACCCCCCCCCCTCCCAATCCTCCCCTCTTCCCTCCCAAATACTGTACTTTCCCTTACTCCTGCATACATTCTTCTAACAAAGTGTTCTCTCATTAGTAAGCAAAAAATATCGAAGTTTGCTGGGTTTGCACATATGGCTGTCTGCTTATTCAACTAACATGTATTTGAGTATGCAATATGTAAGTAATTTGTGCAGAATCAAGTTGGAAAAATTAGATGTTCCACGAGCCTCGCATATATTTCAACACTACAAATCCTAGCCATATATGGTATTACCACATCTTGTGTGGAAGGCTGGGACTAACCAACCAGAGGACTGTCATGAACACGTAAACGTACATGTGCACACTAAAGTCATTTTGGACCTTCCTTGACCGTAACCACACTCATCAAGATCTGAATATCCAGCACCTCTGTCCTGTGTTCTGTTCCAACAGGTATTGCTGGCAATTTCCAAGATGGATATGTGTTGAATGATCAAATGGCCACTTATTGGACAATGGAACTTTTGTAGACAAATATGTACAGTATAACCTGTTGAGTGATTTGCAGCATATTTGTTTCATAATGCACTCATCAAAGTATTATTTAAACTGTAGTTTGTACCATCTTTTTATATTATGAACTATTTTATTAAAAACAAGTTGTTAGCCTTGTAGCAGAGTCCAGCTCTCCAGTCACTGTTTCTTGAAGCTTTTTAAAATAGGGTTAATATTGTCGAAAGCTTCATATATCTGCCCTCGAACTTTCGCACCTGGGAAAAAAATTTGAGGAGGTTAATTCTGGCTATGCACACAGTTGTGGCAGAAATAATGAACTACTGCATCTGTGTTGTTAAACGTGCAAAATAGATATGGGTTGATTGAGCGTGAACTGTATCCCTGGACCAGCCAAACTCACAATACAAACAGGGGTTGCTAGTTGAACAAAGGGTAGTGCAAGACATGCAGGGGTGATGTGTGCTTCTCCCCATAGTCTTGTGAGAGACTGCAACTACCCTAGCCCAGGCTTCAACACCAGAACTGTTACGATGGAAGCGAGTAGACCCACGAACACCTAGCACATCAATATCTTTCTCCTGTTAGTTAACATCACAATCATATGGCATTCAATGCCTAGGTCTCATATTTAGCTTCAAGAGACCCAGTACTGGCAATCTCCAGGGTTGATGTACTGTACAGTACTGAACTTGTCAACTCTGACTTATTGGGCATAGGGCCATGGTACTGTAGCTAATACTGCATGTACTGTAGAAGTAAAAATTAAGATTTGCATAATTGCTATATGTAATATAATTTGAATCTACCTGTATTATGTATACCTATCACAAAAATATTACTAGCATCGAAACTCATAATAAGAGTCCAGCTTACCAGTCACTGTTTCTTGAAGCTTTTTAAAATAGGGTAAATATTGTCGAAAGCTTCGTATATCTGTTCTCGAACTTTTGCGCCTGCAAAAAAATAAAAAAAAAAAAAATTTAGATTTAAATCTTGTCTAAGCAAGAAATTCAGTTGGTTGTGGAAGGAATGTAAAAATAATAAGACAGTAATACCAAAGATTTCGGATGAGCGGACGGCAGCCGAAGGCGTGGGGGGACAGCAGCCGAAGAACATAACAAAGATAACTGCAAAAGCCTTATTGGTCCATACAAGGCAGCTCCTATATATAAATGAATTTGGGTAAATATAAATTTTTGACCTACACTTTAAACAATCTAGCAAATCCCACGTCTATTATGTTATCTGGTAATATGTTCCATAAAGCAACAACCCAGTTTCCAAACCAGTATCTACCCAGCTCTTTCCCAAATCTAAACTATAAGTTTCTATATTATAAGGCTATAAGGCTATAAGTTTCCAATTTATAGCCTCTGTTTTGTGTTCTTATGTATTGATACTGTATACAGTATTTATAATCTCATGTATAGTCTCTTCATTACTAAATTTTATCCATTTACATACAGTACATCAATTGTATTACCCCTTAATCTATCTTTCTAGAGAACGTAAATAAGGTCTTTTTAATCTCCCTTCATATGGGGAAGATTCTAATGCCTAGGATTAACTTGTCATCATTCTTCTCTGAGCAATTTCTGGTGAATTTATGTCCATTCTAAGTAGATATCTCAAAACTCAATGGCATAATCTAAATTGATGCCTGACAACACAGCTAAATAATAATATTAGAGGTCTTATTGCTAATGCTTCAAGACAACTCCCCACCACATTTGCTTTATTCCATTTATACAATGTTTTTCTTGGCTTAAGATGGCAACTAATTAGATGCTTAGATATTTTTTGCAATTTGAATTCACAATATCAAGTTTAGTCCATTTGATATCTGGTAACTTAGTACTGTAGTATTATTATTACCCAAGTTCAGAACCTTACAGTTTTCAGTAATAACACTTTCGCACTTTGCGCCCGCGAACGACGTCCTATCTAAGATGGGGATTGGCGTTCCCCGGGAGGGTGAGAAGAGAGCGCGGTAATTCTGAAAAGTGTATACAGTACTCTTTTTCAACTTTGTCACCTCAATTTTCGTCCTAAGATATTAAATTTAGTATCAATGTGTTCGCAATAGAATTATCTAGAGGCATAAATGCATATAAACTCCAAAAGCCCGGCTTACCACCTGCAGCAAACAGAGAAAATGAGAACGTGTTACCCGGGAGCGCAAGAGCAATAAAATGTGTACATTCTTTTCACTTTGGTCACCTCAATTCTGGCCCTAAGTCTTTCATTTTGGTATCAATGTGTTCGCAATAGAATTCCCAACAGAAGTATATGCATATAATGTCAAAAACCGTAGAGGCGCTCCACCCGCTGATGTGATGAAAGCAGGCCGCGGTTACCCAGAAGAGAGCTCCAGGGCTTCCATTAGAGAGCGCGGTAATACTGAGAAGTGTATACTGTACTCTCTTCAACTTTGTCACCTCAATTCTCGTGATAGGTTTATCAATTTAGTATCAATGTGCTCGCAATAGAATTATCTAGAGGCGTAAATGCACATGAACTCCAAAAGCCCAGCTTACCACTCGCAGCAAACAGAGAAAATGAGTGCGAGTTACCCGGGATCGCACAGGAGCAATAAAATGTGTACTGTACATTCTTTTCACTTTGGTCACCTCAATTCTCGTCTTAGGTCTTTCATTTTGGTATCATTGTGTTCGCAATAGAATTCTCTAGAGGCGTAAATGCATCTAAACTCTAAAAGCCCTACATACCACCCACAGCAAACAGAGAAAGTGACAGCGCGTTACCCCCGTGAGGGCTAATCAAGAGCAATAAAATGGTATACTCCTTCCAACTATTATCTCAATTCTGGTCCTAGGTCTTTCATTTTGATATCATTGTGTTTGCAATGAAATTCTCTACTGGAGTATATGGGCGAAGTGGGCCAAGGTTACCAGAAAGAGAGTGCTACGCCACAGGGTGCCATCAACCAGGGTGCCACCCCCAAGGCTCCTCTCTTTACATTAGACAGCGCAGTAATACTGAAAAGTGTATAATCTTTTCTACTTTGTCATCTCAATTCTTGTCTTAGGCTTTTCAAATTGATATCAATGTGTTCGCAATAGAATTCTCTACAGAACTAAATGCATATAAAGTCCAAAAGCCCGGCGAGAAAGTGAGAGCGTGTTACCTGGGAGCACGCAAGTGCAATAAAATGTGTACAATGGGGCCTCGACTTACGATGCTAATCCGTTCCCAGAGACGGATCGTAAGTTGAAGCGATTTTCCCCATAAGAAATAGAGGGATTTGAATTAATCCGTTCCCCACCCTCCAAAATATTAACATACAAATACATTTTATACTGAATACAATGTTTTTTTCTAACTACAATATAGTACCTAAGTTTATCTTACCTTTATGGAAGGCTCTTGATGGCATATGGAAGATGGTGATGGGGAAAGAGGAGAGTTGTTACTGTTTGGAAGGGGTGTCCCCTTCCATTATCACATCAGGCAGTGATGTTTTCTCTGGGGCACTCTCTCTCTCCTACGTTTTGCCTGAATACCATTAGGACCTGGTTGTGGTTCAGTGCTTGTTTGTCTCACTATAAATTTGTCAAGAGACATTTGTTTTTCCCTTCGTTTTAACATTTGTCTGTAATGATGCATCACTTTAGCACCCATAATGTTCTTTTTCTTAGCCAGTATAGTGGATATTGTTGACAGATGTGTTGTACTGCCTAGCCAGTCCAACAACCCGCACACCATCTTCATATTTACGAAAGATCTCGTTTCTGCTCTATGGTCAAAAGCGAAATTTCTTACGGGCGCGATCGTCACTAAGCAGCTGTAATAAACTGACGCAGGTCGGCCGCGTGACCGGGAACCACGCGCTCGGTCGACCCGAACATGTACCAACAAATATCATAAGTCGACAACACCATCGGATGTCGAGTCGCATTTTTCTATGAAATTTACATCGTAACTCGAAATTATCGTAAGTAGGGGCAATTGTAAGTCGAGGTGCCACTGTTCACTCTCTTCACTTTGGACATCTCAATTCTCGACCTAGGTCTTTCATTTTGGTATCATTGTGTTCACAATAGAATTCCCTTCAGAACTATATGTATATATAAAGTCCAAAAGCCAGGTGTACCACCCACAGCAAACAGAGAAAGTGACGGAGCGTTACTCCAGTGAGCGCTAATAAAGAGCAATAAAGTGTTTTTTTTTTCTTTTCAAGTTTCGTACCTCAATTCTGGTCCTAGGTCTTTCATTTTGGTATCATTGTGTTCGCAATGACATTCCCTAGAAGAGTATATGCATATAATGCCGAAAACCACGGCGCGCCCCTCCCGAAGCCGCCCCCAATTTGCCGCCAATAACGACGCAATGCTGCGTCGTTCGTGGAACTCCGTCTAATAAAAACACACACGCAATGCTGCGTCGTTAGTGGGCGATAGTGTTATTAAACTGCATCTGCCAATCTTTTGTTCATTTTGCTGTGTAGCAAACCAAGAAAATTTTCATATTAAGAAAATGTACAAGTAAATGGAAACCTGAGTTGAGAAGTAAATGTAAAAATCTTAGGAAAAATAAGAGAGGTGGATGGGGACATGCATATAACACACTAAAGGTGTATTACACAAACAGTAGTAGTATTAAAAACAAAATAGATGACTTAAGTGCACTTGTCTGCACAGAAGTAATTGATATTATTGTGCTAACACAATCACAGAAAACACAGAAAACACAGAAAACTAAGAACTATTGTCTTGGGTTTCACAAGGAGAGGTTGAGTATCAACATACATCATAGAAAACTTAAAATGTAGTGTCAAGGAGGGAAATCAAAGCTAAGCCCCACATACAAACTGTTTGGATAGAATTAAATGAAAATAATGTTAGCCTATATGTAACTCCTACTATTAGGCTATCAAACCTTGAAAGAGTGGAAAGAAGGCATATATGGCCACAGGTATTTAAGGCCTTTAAGTTTGACAGGGTTTGTATAATAGGTAAAATTATTGTAGAATAAACTGTATCAATAAAATGGGTTTTGCGGATGTAGAAAAATATTTAGAAATAGTGGATTATTATTTTCTTAAACAATATATTATGGCACCAACATAGGGAAAACAATACACAGTGGAACCTCGGTACTCTAATTTAATTGGTCCCAGAAGGCAGTTCGAGTGACAATCTGTTCGAGTACCAAATAATTTTTTCCCCATAAGGAGTAATGTAAATTGGATTAACCTGTTCCAGATCATATAAAGTACTGTATACAAATGCAATTTATGAAATAAATGCAAATTTATTCTCCCTTTACCTGTATGTACTTAGAGTTGATGAGGTATGTGGAAGGTGGTGAGGAGGAGAGATAATGTGGAGGAGTTAGTGGAGGAGCACAAAGCAGAGCTCACCACGGAAGAACTGCAGGACCTTCAGAGGGAGCAGCTTAAAGTTATTGTTTGGCAGGAGTGTCCCCAAACCATAAAAACTTCAGGTAATGGTGCTTGTGGGGTTCTCTCTTTCCAGTCTTTTTCTACTTCTCTCTTGAGACACTCTGGATGCTTTTCTTGCAAGAAATCTGTCCAATGATTTGTTTTTCCCCCCTAGGTTTTAAAGTGAGACAAAGCATTGTCATTCAATAGGTTTTTGCATACATTTCTTTTATTGGAGAACTAGGGACATCCTCCTTACCCTCCTCCTCTGAAGACTGTTCCTTGGCTGCCATGTGTCGCTGCTCCTTCTGAAGATCCTGCAGTTCTTCCATGGTGAGCTCTGCTTTGTGCTCCTCCACTAACTCTTCCACATTATCAACACTAACCTCCTTCCCCAATGACTTGCCCACACACACAATATCCTCTACAAGTCTCAAAGCCTTCAAAGTTCCTCTCTG
The DNA here is from genome assembly GCF_040958095.1 of Procambarus clarkii. NCBI lineage: Eukaryota > Metazoa > Arthropoda > Malacostraca > Decapoda > Cambaridae > Procambarus > Procambarus clarkii. The sequence goes on from NC_091192.1 coordinate 15,463,284, forward strand.
CTACAGCATGTGGCCACAATTTCCTCCTGGCAGAGTTCATGGTCCTGTAAGAGACTCTTCCCCCCCCCCTCCCCAGGCTTTGTCTGAGGCTTAAGCAATGGAGGATGTTGAAATGGTTCTTCCAGAATTCATGGAGGGTCACAACTGGATATCAGAGTCCACTTCAAAGAACCTTTGGAACAGTGCTTTAATGGACAGCTTCTTAAAATTAGAAATGGCCTGCTGGTCCATGGGCTGGATGAGTGGAGTTGTGTTGGAGGGAAAGAACTTTACTGTTATGGAATTAAACTCCTGCAGCAACTTGGCCTCTATGCCTGGAGGATGAGCAGGAGTATTGTTCATCACAAGAAGAGCCTTCAGAGGCAACTGTTTCTCCTCAAGGTATTCCTTGAAACTAAGACCAAACACTTTATTAATTCAACAAAAAAATTGCCTGGTTACCCACGCTTTGCTGTTACCTCTGCATCATATGTAACTTACATTTCATCACCTTGTTTCTTCTAAGCACCCTCAGGTTCTCCGAGTGGTAGACTAGCAAAGGTTTCACTTTAAAAGTCAGTCCTTTATTGGTTTGTGCCCTGCCAATGACTTCTTCTCTTGAGTGATTAAAGTCCTTTTTGGCATCATTTTCCAGAACAAGCCCGTCTCATCACTGTATCCTTGGGCCAGCAAAACTCTCAATACAAACAGGGTTGCTAAATGAACACAAGGTAGTGCAAGACATGCAGGGGTGATGTGTATGCTTCCCCCCACAGTCTAAATAATAAAACCCTCAGCCTCTACATAGTCACTAACTCAATACTGTAACAAATTTCTTGGTAGTCTTTGTTAGAACTAGCAATCTTCCCATACCTCACTACATTATGAATGCCACTTCTTTTAAATTTCTCAAATATTTGACTGGTTTTGAACATTTCACTGTCAGTACTCATTCCAGTTTTTTTTTGTTTGTTTGTAAGAGATCACCATGCAGTTGCTTTGCTTTTTCACAAATGATGACCTCAAATATACTATCACTGACTCAATGGGCAAGATATGCCCATATCTTAAGAAGCACATCAACAAACTGGAAAAGGTGCAAAGACATGCTACTAAGTGGCTCCCAGAACTGAAGGGCAAGAGCTACGAGGAGAGGTTAGAGGCATTAAATATGCCAAAACTAGAAGACAGAAGGAAAAGAGGTGATATGATCACTACATACAAAATAGTAACAGGAATTGATAAAATCGATAGGGAAGATTTCCTGAGACCTGGAACGTTAAGAACAAGAGGTCATAGATATAAACTAGCTAAACACAGATGCCGAAGAAATATAAGAAAATTCACTTTCGCAAACAGAGTGGTAGACGGTTGGAACAAGTTAGGGGAGAAGGTGGTGGAGGCCAAGACCGTCAGTAGTTTCAAAGCGTTATATGACAAAGAGTGCTGGGAAGACGGGACACCACGAGCGTAGCTCTCATCCTGTAACTACACTTAGATAATTACTAGCCAATTCTTGTTCATTTATCAAAATCAACGACAATTTCTCAACCTCTGCAACTGTGATCTGTTGTTTCATAACCACTTTCATTCTCTTAGCAACATCAGCTCTTTTGATGGCTTCTTTATTTGTAAATATTGTAGAGATCGTAGATTTAGACATACCAAACTTGGTAGCAAGAACACACACACAGGCACCACTTTCATAGTTTGCCAAAGGTTCTTTTTTCCATCTCTATTGTGGTTCTATGTACCTTCATCCTTACTGGACCCAGACTTGCCTGTGCGCCTTCCTGTGACACACTCAGCTGCGTTGTCTCTGCTGAATTTGCCTATGCCTCCCAATCTTAATTTCTCTGATCCTGATCCTGATCAGGACCCCTTTCTTATATGACAACTCTTAAAAATCAGCCAAGAGGAGCAACAGGCTTCTGCAGCAAGTCTAAAAGATGCTCGAGATCATGAAGTGAAATCGGAACATGAGGAGGGAGATATACAGAACATATAGAATACCATTTACAGTATTTAAAAATATACAGTACAAGCAACAGTACAATGAATATTCAACTGAAGAAGAAAACGAACAAAATGAACATCGTTCCGGATCAAGAGAGCTACCAGAAGTTGGAGTGGAGGAGAGAAAGGAATGACCATATACTTTAACTGACTGGGACGAGATAGCTGCAATCATCTCAGGTGTAGGAGAACGTGAGTGGATGACATGAGGACAGACAGGAGGATATTAACCCAAACAGTCACATGTTGTGTAGGGCCAAAGGACATGGGGTTGGAATGAAAAGAAAGACAGGACCGAGAGTCAGATGGTCATTTAGTGGACAAAGAAGATTAAAGAGGTGGAATGATGACAGAAAAACAACAGGCAGAGGAAAACTGGGGAGGCAGGTTGGTCAGTTTCACTGGCAGAATATGCAAAGACTCAGATTGTACGAGAGCAGAAATAGATGAGCTTGTGGACCGACTTCTAACAATTCTTTACACAAGTAACTCAACCCACCCCTGAGGCTGACCCAACAGACATCACATTGATATCTACAGACAATGACATCCGCCTAAACACAGCTACCATTGCCAAGTACACGTCGTTTAAACTGATGATGGAAAAACTCCTAAATAGCACGCCTTACTAAAGTCACTCCCCCAGGCTGACTTGCCACAAACCCCAACCACCGGCACCGGGAGTACAAATCCTCAGCCGTACAATACTTCCCAACGACCTGGCACTTTGACTAAAAAATCACAAACTACATTCTCCCACGACAAATCCTCCAACCACTCCCAGATATTCAACACAGTGTATTACTGTACTGGCACGTCACAGAAGACCGATGTAATCACATCCCAGACATAAAAATCCAAAATACGACAACATAACAACCCTTCTTCAACTAACCTACCCCAACCAAACCCAACCTACCCTAACCCAACCCAAGCTACCCTAACCCAACCAAACCTACCCTAACCCAACCCAACCTACCCTAACCCAACCCAACCCAACCTACCCTACCCCAACCAAACCTACCCCAACCAAACCTAACCTAACCTACCCCAACCAAACCTAACCTAACCTACCCCAACCAAACCTAACCTAACCTACCCCAACCAAACCTAACCTAACCTACCCCAACCAAACCTAACCTTATACACATTAACCCCATGTTACTTAATGTATTCTAACTCCCTACCATAATCTACCCTAAATTATCTGAATTGTGACTAATTCCCAAACATACATACTCACAATCTGTCTTTTGACTAATCCACACTTTTCATAATACAGCAACATTTGGATACCACCATTAACACCACCCATCATCTTTGCCATCCTAAGACCATTTCTACTTGTATGTCTATTTTTATTATTATCCTCACACAAATACAAGACATCGATAATTTCCAACATCTGCCAAATTCTGATGATGCGCCACCGAAAGTGCCACATCTATCAACATGACAACTCGTGCAGTCATCGGGAGGAAAAAATCTTCCTGCAAACTGCATGTATTGCGAAGAAGAGGAGCTTGTGGATGTGCTGGGGTCCAAAGCACAGAAACCATTGTGGATCTGAGGAAGGGTGGGGCACAACATAATGCATGAGCATTAGTCATGCCAAAAAAACAGAAACTAAGCACTTTGAAAAAGAGAAACCTGGCACTTTGCTTCAAGGAAAAACCATGATCTCGATGTCAAAAGAGGACAGCCTCTTCAAACTTATAATGAAGGCATGAATGCAAAATTACTGAGTGGGGCCTCTCCACAGTTAATCCAGTGAGCATGAGAAAAATAGTCTGGCTTAGAATGGGGAGAGGAACCACATATGAGGGGAGGGGAAAAAAAACCAGCATTGAATGTAATGAAACGCCATTTTCTGGGTAAGCCCCGGAGGCTCCCTGATGCTATTCGAACTGATATGTGCTATATTAGTTTGGGGTCATCAGTCACAGGAGTTCTTATGCCTACCACGAACCATGAGCCAGAACCTGGTCCCCTCAGACAGGTGCAGGAAACAATGGCCTATGAGCACCTTACATTTAAAATATGTCATAATTGCCATCGACCGGGTAAGGACCAGAAAGGTAGGCAAATCAAAACAGACCACAGTCTGGTTAACCTGTGCAATCTACATTCTAAAAGATCAAAATAACTCTCCTAGAAAGAAGCCTAACAAGCAACACTTCATGCAACTACTAGCAACTAGCATTAGTGCTACCCACTCCAAAGGGGGGGAAGTGGGAGCAGGCTCCCTACCATTCCAGTTCTTGAACGATGAAAATCACTGACCGGAGGGAAGGAGGGTGTCAGGGAGCCTCCAGAGCTCTCCCAGAAAAGGGCATTTCATTACATTCAACGCTGGTTTTTTGTGGGGCAGCTCTGTCAGTTCCCTGAAGCTAACTACTCAAAGATAAGTAGAAGGTGGACATACCCAAGAGGCAACAGCACCTCAGGTCTCAAAATGAGGAAGAGACGGCAGTGACAGGCGCCCCACAGTCCCTGAAACCTCTCTGAAGGGGCCAGGTTCTAGCTCGTGGTCCCTGGTAGGTCAAACTCCATAGCTAATGCCCCAGTCTAATATATCATACATTAGCCTGATAGCTCCAGGGAACCTCTGGGGCTCCCCACAAAAAAACCCTCCTAAAGTTTAGGTAACCATATGTATGTTTTAAAGGTAAATGTCAAAGAAATATAAATCTGAAACCATGTACTCACCTAGTTGTACTCGTCTAGTTGTGCTTGTGGGGGTTGAGCTCTGGCTCTTTGGTCCCACCTCTCAGCTGTCAATCAACTGGTAATTACCCAAGTGTAGTTACAGGATGAGAGCTACGCTCGTGGTGTCCCGTCTTCCCAGCACTCTTTGTCATATAACACTGTGAAATTACTGACAGTTTTGGCCTCCACCACCTTCTCACCTAACTTGTTCCAACTGCCTACCACTCTGTTTACAAAAGTGAATTTTCTTATATTTCTCCAGCAGCTTTGTTTCGTTAGTTTAAATATATGACCTTTTGTTCTTGAAGTTCCGGGTCTTAAGAATTCTTCCCTATCAATTTTATCGATTCCAGTTACTATTTTGTATGTAGTGATCATATCTCCTTTTTCTTCTATCTTCTAGTTTTTGCATATTTAATGCCTCTAACCTCCCCTCCTAGCTCTTGGCCTTCAGTTCTGGTATACAGATTCCTGAGCCTACTGGGCCCTATCATATTTACATTTGAAACTGTGTATGGAATCTGCCTCCACCACAACACTGCCTAATACATTCCATCTGTTAACTACTCTGACACTAAAAAAAGTTCTTTCTAGCATCCCTGTGACTCATTTGGGTACTCAGTTTCCCACCTATGTCCCTGTATTCATGTACCACCCATGTTAAACAGTATCTTTATCTACTCAGTCAATTCCTCTGAGAATTTTGTAGGTCGTGATCATGTCTCCCTTTACTCTTCTGTCTTCCAGTGTCATGAGGTGGATTTTATGCAGCCTGTCCATGAGTAATCTTGATTTGGACTACTTAATACACATTTATATAACTTTTTATGGTCAGATTCTTTAGTCCCAAAGGATTCCTTTTTGCCTCATTGTTATTTGACAAATATTTCAATTCATATGATATACTGTACTATGTTCCTGGGCTTTACTAAGAATGTTTTTAATCAAGTTATAATTTGTATGTACACCATAAACCAGTTACATGTCACCCACCTTGCGTTTAGCTTGTGATGTTTTCGGGGCTCAATGTTCTCGCAGCCCGGTCAACGACCAGGGGCCAGATTCACGAAAGCACTTGCGCAACCACTTACGAACGTGAACATCTTTCCTCAATCTTTGACGGCTTTGGTTACATTTATTAAACAGTTTACAAGCATGAAAACTTCACATTAAACTGTTGTTATTGTTATAAACAGCCTCCTGGTGCTTTGGAGCTCATTAACTGTTTAATAATGGGAAACAAAGCCGCCAAAGATTGAGAAAAGATGTACAGGTTCGTAAGTGCTTGCATAAGTGCTTTCGAGAATCTGGCCCCAGGCCTCCTGGTTGCTGGACTGGTCAATCAGGCTGTTGGATGCAGCTGCTCGCAGCCTGACGTATGAATCACAGCCGGGTTGATCAGGTATCCTTTGGAGGTGTCCGTCAAGTTCTGTCCTGAACACTGCAAGGGGTCGGCCAGTTATACCCCTTATGTGTAATGGAAGCGTGTTGAACAGTCTCGGGCCTCTGATGTGATAAGAGTTCTCTCCGAGTACCTATTGCACTTCTGCTCTTCAACAAGGGTATTCTGCACATCCTGCCATGCCTCCTGGTTTCATGTGATGTTATTTCTGTGTGCAGGTTTGAAACCAGCGCCTTTACTATTTTCCACGTGTAAATAATTATGCATCTCTCCCGCCTGCACTCTAGAGATTACAGATTTAGGCCTTTTAGTTGGTCCTAATAGTTTAGATGTTTTACCAAGTGAATTCTAGCAGTAAAGGCTCTCCAGGTCAGAGCTCTGCACGCTCTGAGCTCAGAGCTCAGAGCTCAGAGCTCAGAGCTCTGCACGCTCTCCAGGTCAGCAATTTCTCCAGCTTTGAAAGGGGCTGTCATTGTGCAACAATATTCCATTCTAGAGAGCACTAGAGTCTTGAAAAGTATCATCGGTATAGCATCTCTAGTGAGAAAAGTTCTCGTTATCCAACCTGTAATTTTTCTTGCAGATGTGACAGCTACTTTATTGTGTTATTTAAATGTAAGGTCTTCCGACATGAGTACACCCAAATCGTTTACATCGCTTTTTCGTTCTATGTTATGATTTGACTGCGTTTTGCACGTGGTTTCCTTTTTTTATATATATATTAATTTCTTCCATAGCGCAGGAGCTGGAACTTATCTTCATTAAATACCATATTATTTTCTGTAGTCCATTGAAAGACCTATTTACATCTGATTGGAGGTTTCTGTGACCTATGTTGTCTACTCTTCCCTCTCCCACTGCTGGACTATTGTCATGTCCCAAGGCAAGCCCACCTCCCATGCTCAGGTCTGCCCAGTCTACTCTTACCAAGAAACTTCCAAATCACTAAATCAGCTTTTCAGAAATCTGGTCCCTAACATACAATGGAAAAGTTTGTCGGATAGAACTGTTAAGTCTGATTTCCTCTTGATCAGTGTTCCCTATCTCATTGCATAAATTGATGGTACTGGTATTTGTGTCTTCACGTTATCCAGCACTAATTCTAAAATCCTATATTTCCATGTTGGCTTCATACGTTGTTTAAGGAAACAGTCATCAACTATTTCTAAAAAATCATCTACATCAGCCTTTCTTGTTTAGTTAGTCCATTTATTCTACTAAAATCAAAGTTGCCTATAACACACACATTGTTAGATCTAGATGTTCTAGAAGTTCTTCCCATACATGCCATCTATCTATTCTACCGAGTCTGGAAGAAAGGTAAGGAAATGGTAGCCAAAGGTGAGGCGATGGTAGCTGAAGATGAGGGGATTGCAACAAAAGACGGTGGTGTAAAGATCACATCTTCAAAGAGAATTTACTAATATTAAAACAGATGGCAGGCATGTTTTCTCTCTGTCACAATATAGTGGGTGAAAACATAACTCTCCTCACACACGTGAATTGAAAGTGACGACATTTCTGTCCATCCTGGAAGTTGTGATGCAAGAGTGGGAGAGGAGCAAATATAAGACCAGAGGGAAGGTGAGGTGACAAGAAGTGACAGATAGTGGGAGAAGTATGAAAACTGAGCTAACATAAATGCCATCACTTTCATTTCTTTTCATGTATGTATGCAAATCAGATCATGTCTGAAATACTGACAACATAGCCTATAAATTGTAAGCCTGGAATTACTGTCACAAAATAAGTTTGCACTTGGGATTACTGTAGTAGAGGCCAGCATGATAACCCTCACTACCTTCCGTCTTAAAACACTGATCTTACTCTCACCCACTACCTTTATAGTTAACAAAATTCACAATTGGACCTCTTAACATTGTAAGAAATGCATTGCACTTTAACATGGCTATCTGCATATTTTGTAATATGAAATTTGCAATTTTGCAATCTGAGTATGAAATGTGCAAGAAGCTTCTGGCAAATCAAGTACAAAATGTTTGACGTTTTCAATGAGCATCACACACATTTCAACACTACAAATCTTAGCCATGTATGTTTTCATCAGAGTCTTGTGCAGGAGGTCGGGACTACCCCTAGCCTAGGACTCAACACTAGAACTGTCATGATGGGAGTGCATGGACTCTAGAGCACCTGGCACATCAATATCTGTCTTTCATTAGTTAACCACACCACGATCATATTAGTATCTAGTGCTTAGCTTCAAGAGACCCATTAATGGCAGTCTCCTATGTGGATGTGTCGAGTGGTCACTTTTTATCAATGGACTGTGTAAACAATGAAAGTATAAAATATAATTGTCTAAACTGACAATCAGTTTTGCTTTATTATACACTTATTGTTATGTCCACTTTGTTTCAATTCATAAGTTGCATTTCTGTTTCGTAAACATCACATCACTAGACTCATAACTCGGAACAGTGTCCAGGTCACCGTTCACTGTTTCTTGAAGCTTTTTAAAATGGGGTAAATATTGTCGAAAGCTTCGTATATCTGGATTCGAAATTTTGCACCTGGGAAAAAAAATTAATGTGATTAATTTTGACTTTGCAATTTTATTCAGATGTGGCAGCTGTGTTGCAAGGTGTGCCAAAATCCTAGGGAACAGAGGAATCAATAATAATGCCAAGTAGTAACTTGAGATTATGGCTGCTGAAGGTAATGCAAAAATAATAGGGTCTTGGAGGAGAATTTAATTGAATTAAAGAGCTGGAGGCAGAGAAACCTACCTATCCACAATATGGCAGCTCTTATATAAATACACAAGTCGAAGTAGGCTTGAGACACTAACACACTTAGACAATGAGACAAAAAAACCACTCCACTACTAGAGTGCCAAGTACGATCTGGTAAGAGAAAGTCTAGGCTTCCTATAGGTATTGATAATGACCAGCACTAGAGTGCCAACTCAACAAATGGAGTTTAATCAAATTTTTTATTTAACATGTAGTGAGGTTTGAGAAAGAAGGACACAAGGACCAATTAGTTTATAAGAAAGGTACATTAAAAAAAAAAAAAAAAAGCGTTGAATGTAATGAAACGCCATTTTCTGGGTGAGACCCGGGAGGCTCCCCGGAGCTATACTCGGCTGATATGCTAATGTCAGACTTTGGCATCAGTCATGTGTATGGAGTTCTAGGGCCTACCGGGGACCACGGCCAGAACCTGGCCCCCTCAGAGAGGCAAGGGGAGCAATGGCCTATAGAAACCCCTGTGTGGTTGGAAGCATTCTATGTCTGCCATCGACCGGGTCAAGCATCCAGAAAGGTAAGCATTCCAAAACAAACCGCTATTCTGGTTAAAATTGCTACCAAAAGCCGAACTAGTGGATAGAACTCCCCAACAGAAAACAAGCAAACTAGTGTGACGTCACACGTCACCGCGCCACTGTCTGCGCAGCTCCCCCCTCCCTGGGAGGGGGAAGGGGGAGCCCCAGACCTCTCACGCCGGCTATCCACCCATCAGTTCTGAGGCTGGATGTCAAAACATGCGAAAAACCGCCGACCGGAGGGAGGGAGGGTTGCCGGGGAGCCTCCGGGTCTCACCCAGAAAATGGCATTTCATTAGTCAACGCTGGCTTTCTGGGGGAGGGGGGGGGGGGGGGGGAGGGAACCCCGTCGGCTCTCCGGAGCTAACTACCCACAGAGGATGGTCAAAGGGACGGAACTGGGATGCAGACACCACATACCCCCTCAATGGAAGCGAGACAACCAGCAGCAAACGCCAACCCAAGGCGACACAGCCCCGAAAGGGCCCGAGAACAGCACGAAACAACGAGCAGCTAGGCCCCTGTATGAACACCAAAAGATCCATGCCCGAATGACAGCAAGGACACGCCGCCCAGACGGCAGCAAGAGCAGTGAAGCCACGAATGCCACGGGCATGGGTAAAGAACACAGGCGGGCTAGCCGCAATAACACGGCGGACAACCCGGGACACATTCACCTGTGAACAGGGAAGAACGGAACCAGATCAACTCAAAGCGCGCCCCGGACATAGAGGCCACGGCACGCAAATAACAGCGGAGGGCCGCCACTGAACACGACGCACCCCCGGCCCGACCAACCAAACACCAACAAACTAAGGACCCCTCCGGAACGCAGCAACCCTATCCCGTGCCAGAAAAGATGGAGACGGCTGCCACCAAACAACCAAAACGCCAAGACTGAAGGAGCAGAAACCCCTGTGGAGAAAAGCACGAAGCCCAGTGACCCAAACACCAGAGGCAAATGCCAACAGGAAAAAAAGAGCCGACGAAAAACAAACCTGAACCGAAGGGGCACCACCAACCGAGGAGAAGACAGAGCACACTGACCAGAGACCAGGGCTGTGCAAGCGGCGCACGAACAGGCCGAAGGTGAAACAACGCACGAGAAAGCTTACTAACGGTGCTGAAGCAACACCAAGAACGAAAGCAAGCCGAAGCAGCTCCGCCAGCGCCGCACGAAACGAATCGACAGTATGTGGCAAGACGACGGCCCCCAACCCCCACCAGAAAAACCAAGCCGACGCTAACAACCGCAACCACCTAAGAAAGGACAGGAGGAAAAGGAAGGACTGCCAAAATACCCCATACTGCCGCCAAGAAGCACACAGGTGGGACACCAACAACGAAGCCACCAGACCACCAACCGGAGGCGAGACACGCGAGGCAGAATGTAAGCAGCCCCGACAAGACTCATCCGAGCCCAGGAAAAGGCGGAGCCACAGGAAGTTCTCGGGCACGACCACCAAAGAAACCCAAGCCGGCAAAAAGGAGATGGAACGTCTGCCGAACAGAAAGCTCCCGAATGCGAGCAAGACCGCCAGGAGATCAGAAACGACAGGTCCGACGCGAGACATCGCAAGATCCTGAAAAACCAACAGGCATGGCAAGCCAGGAAAACCGAAGGTGGTGTAAGGGTCGCCACCAGACCAGTACCCGAACCAAGGGGTTCGAGCAACAAAAACAGACCAAGACACATAAGCGCACCATAGGACACAGGCTGAAGAAACGCCCAAGAAGCCAAGGAACGCACAAAGAAAAACCCTGCGGCAGAGGAGGAAACAAAGGGAACGCACAAGGAAGGAAAGTGCCAGACCCCCTTCCCCCATACAGCAGCAAGTGCAGGCAAAACAGAGCAAAAGAGATGCCAGGGAAGCGACAGGGGGAAGGCAGGACGAAAGAGCCAAAGCTCAACTCCCAGGAAACACAACCAGGGGTGGACAATCAGGCATGGACAGAACCCCACGCACATGGAAGGGCCAAGCCAGGGAACCAAAGACCACGAAAAATAACACAAGCAATCCCCAACACGCAAACCCCAGGCACAAAACAGCAGCAAAGTGTCACACCACAACCCGACACAGGAACAAGGACACGCCACCGTGAAACACGTTACCAATGCACATGTGCAGCAGCAACATGCACCACACGCAACACGCAGCATATATGTACCAACTTGTCTCTGCGAAGGCAGAGAACGGTGCAGGCAGACCCCAGGCCAACCCCAGACAGGGCCAACGGAGACACGACAGAGTCCAGCAGGCCCAGGAACCTGCACACCAGGCGACCGATGGTGGAGATACCTGCTCAATACCTGCTTGATGGGGTACTGGGAGTTCATATACTCCCCAAGCCCGGCCCGAGGCTAGGCTTGACTTGCGAGAGGTTGGTCCACCAAGCTGTTGCTTGGAGCAGCCCGCAGGCCCACATACCCACCACAGCCAGGTTGGTCCGGAACCTCTGAGAAAACAGGCTAGTGTTCTCTCGATGTCCACGGATGTACCAGCAATATGTTATATGCTCGCAGGTAGGAATGTTTAACAACCTCAGACCTCTGATGTTTATACAGTGTTCCCCGATTGTGCCTATGGCACCACTGCACTCCACTGGTACTATCCTGCATGTTCTTCCATACAGGCAGGACCAAAGAGCCAAAACTCAAACCCCTCAAGCACAACCAAGCGAGCCCAACCAGGTGAGTACATAACCAACACCACAACCCATGCCTATGAGCGGGACTGGAAGGGTTGAAAAGGGACAGTCACCGGAGTGCCGATGGCCTCATATTTTTACATAAATATACCTAAATAAAGACAGGTATATAAATATCTCCGCATCCAGCGCCCAGCTGAAAGACGCCAGACCGCAGAAACTCGCCTGTCGAACGGAGGCACAAACGTGACACGACCCAACAGTGCCAAGAAGATCCCGGGAGCACCGCCAGGTGAAGAAGCCAAAGCCGGACACGCAGGAGAGCAGGGTAGAGGCGAAGGAGAAGGCCCACACCCATGACACAGGGAAAACCTTGGCGTCCTCCCCACAGGTGTAATCCAGGACACCCCCGTAGCGACGGGGCACATACCGGAGAAGGGAGAAGCGCGAGAGGCGAAGCACCCGAGAAAAAAGGGCGCAAAACACCAGCAATGAAACACGCCGCCCAAACCAAAACAAACTCCCATGGCACATGCGCAGGACACGCCGGCCGAACCGCACAACCCGCTCTGCGGGAAGGCGCCAACTAGGACTACTGCTCAAGAAAAGTAGCCAAACAGAACGCAACCCTAGAGAACCGCTAATTAAAAAAGACAACCCATCACACGGACAGGAGGCAAAAGAGGAAGCAGCGACAACATAACCGGCCAACGAAGCGAAGACAAGGAGCCCAATGGGAACCCAACCGGGCCACGAGCAGCCCAACTGTGCTACAAGTAGACCAATCCAGCGACCCGGACTAGGAGCCGACAGACGTTCCAATAATACGGAAAGTAGCGAAAACCTACCCTAACCCTCAAGAACACAGAAGCAAACACCAGTCCCAAAGGCACACAAAGGTACAGTCGCACCCAAGACCAAAAGTCATGTAGAACCCCAATAACGGGGAAACATGACGAAGATACCCTCGTCCCAAAAAAGGGGGAGCAACGGAGAAGTGCACCCACCTACAGGAAGGAACCAATCGACTCAAAGGACAAGGAACCAAGCCCGGGGAGGGGCCGACGCCCAACAACTCGTACGGTGATGGGGGAGGAAAACCCCCGTTCTGCGTAACTACAAGCCCCGCCTAGAGAGGAGAAAAAAAAAACGCGGGGTCCTACGGGGCCTGAGGCCCCCCAAGGCAGCCCCTCCCCAGCCTCGGGGCTGAGCCGTCCCCCCAAAGCCCCGGCCGTACCAGAAAACCAGGGCAGCCGCAAAAATACTAAGGAAGGGAGCCCACTGGCAGACTCTTATAACACAGCTGGAGGAACAGGCGCGAGTACCCCCGTCACTACCCTGGAAGGGGAATTCCCCGAGACCGCCCGAGTCTCAAAACCATCGAACCAAAATGGGGCAGCCCCGGGGCTTCCGGAGAGCAAACAAACGAGAGCGTTGCCACCACCAAAGCTCAACGTGCAATGCCCCTGCTGCCTGCACCCGCTTAGTCAGCACACAACTCGGTAACCGATCCATAATGAGCAACAAAACTTGCAGGACTCAGGGTCGAAGGTGTCACCGACTCCACAGGCAGCAGACGGAGGCAAAACAGAAAGTCAGCTGAGCAAGGGGTGAGAGCAACCCTCAAACTCACTGGAAGCGAGGGGGGACTCCGGGGTCACATCCATCGAACCCGCGTGCCCCCAGGGGTTTCCCTGGGTCCTGAGCGTTTACTATAATAGGACTCGCGCTCAGGTAATCCCAGGCAGGGTACTGCTAACTGGCACACAAATCTACCAAACAACTTTCTAAGAACTGAACCCCCGGGATTTGTACACTCACGGGGACCTAGCAGGGGGAACCACCAGAATAATACTCCGAACACAAGGGACACAGGGGGGCAAGAACGAAGGCAGACCCCCCCACCAGGTAGATAAACAAAAATAAAAATAAAACCCCGCAAGAGGACAGCGTACCCAAGCAAAACAGAGCCGGCCGCCATATAGGTGAAAACAGGCTACACAGCACCCTGCGCCCCACCAGTGCAAAAACGACCCCTTACCCTAAGGCGAACAAGGGAGACAGAACACCCGAGCACACAAAGAGCGGCCGAAAACCAAGCAGTAAACGACCTAGCAGGGGCAGAACCCAAGGAACTTGTGGAAGGTGGCCCCAAGCCCCCAAGGGCAGTACTTACAGGGCACCTAGGGAAGGGAACCCTAGGTGCATGCAGCCCGAGTACTGGAGACTCACCCCTGGCTCACGCACCACCTAGAAGACACGACACCACACTCTACCTTGAGGCTACCTTGAGGTGCTTCCGGGGCTTAGTGTCCCCGCGGCCCGGTCGTCGACCAGGCCTCCTGGTTGCTGGACTGATCAACCAGGCTGTTAGACGCGGCTGCTCGCAGCCTGACGTATGAGTCACAGCCTGGTTGATCAGGTATCCTTTGGAGGTGCTTATCCAGTTCTCTCTTGAACACTGTGAGGGGTTTACCAGTTATGCCCCTTATGTGTAGTGGAAGCGTGTTGAACAGTCTCGGGCCTCTGATGTTGATAGAGTTCTCTCTCAGAGTAATGAGAACTAGGTACAGTGCTGAAACAACTAATGGAGCCGGAGCACACAACCAGTGCCTATAGCATCAGCCGAAGAACTGATGGGTGGATAGCCGGCGTGAGAGGTCTGGGGCTCCCCCTTCCCCCTCCCATGGAGGGGGGAGCTGCGCAGACAGTGGCGCGGTGATGTGTGACGTCATACTAGTTTGCTTGTTTTCTGTTGGAGAGTTCTATCCACTAGTTCGGCTTTTGGTTGCAATTTTAACCAGAATAGGGGTTTGTTTTGGAATGCTTACCTTTCTGGATGCTTGACCCGGTCGATGGCAGACATAGAATGCTTCCAATCACACGGGGGTTTCTATTGCATTGCTCCCCTTTCCTCTCCAAGGGGGCCAGGTTCTGGTCGTGGTCCCCGGTAGGCCCTAAAACTCCATACACATGACTGATGCCAAAGTCTGACATTAGCATATCAGCCTGGTAAAGCTCCGGGGAGCCGACGAGGTTCCCCCAAGAAAAAATAATAAATAAAAAAGGACCTGTGAATTAATGTAACACCAGAGAAACACATTCACAGAATAACATCAGCAAGTTATGCAAGGTTTGCAAATACACACAAGAATGGTTTTCAAGAATCTGTCTGTGGTATCCTTCAATATCTTATACACAGCATATGTTTGGCCAGTTCAAGACCAAGTAGCTCCAGCACTGAATACTCTCCCAATAAAGCACAAGAAAATGGAGAAAGTCTAATGATTTGCCACAAGACAGGTGCCACAAACACGAGAAATTAGCTATGAGGGCCACGCTAAATGTGCTGAAACTACTGACACTGTATGAAAGAAGACACAAGGCGATGTGATCACAACGTTCCAGACTTCAGGCAACATGTCAAGAAGGCACAGACAGAAGTACATATAAATGAAATGTATAGAAATACTCATGTGCAGCGAGTGGTAAACAAGCAGAATAATCTTCAACCAGGAGGCGGCGGAAGCAATCATCATTCGGTTTCAAAAGCAAGTATGAGAGTACTGGAACATCTGAAGGCTTAATTATCATCATTGGATTGCAAGAGCAGTACAATAATAATGCCTATAGGGTGCCAAGTACTAGTAGGATGTAAAGTCCAAAATCCATGTCTATAGTGCCAACTTAACATGATAACCCTTGAATCACTGAAGTACAAGCCTAGCATGAGAATCATACTGGACTGACACCTGTGTGTCAGCCCAGCATGATAAACACATGCCAACCCAAGAAAGACTATGATAGACATATACACAGCGCCTGACAGCTGAGTGGACAGTGCTTCGGATTCGTAGTCCTGAGGTTCCGGGTTCGATCCCTGGCGGAGGCAGAGTCAAATGGGCAAAATGTTTCTTTCACCCCTGATGCCTCTGTTACCTAGCAGTAAATAGGTACCTGCGTGTTAGACAGCTGCTACGGGTTGCTTCCTAGGGGGGAGGGGGTAACAAAAAGGAGGCCTGGTCAAGGACCAGTCCACGGGGACGCTAAGCCCCGAAATCATCTCAAGATAACCTTAAGGTCATAAAGGGAGCAGCAACTGTGGCAAGGTCAAAGCTCCAAACACGTGATGATTTAACCCTTAGACAGCGGTTATAGAAATATGGTCAATCCTTCCTATGAGCAAAAAATAAAAAAAATTAAATACTTTTTCATTATAGAATTATTAATAACATGCAGAATACAAGAATCACATGAAAATAAGTGGATATTTATCTTTTTTACTGGGTGTAGATGCTCTGAATGGTTGCGCAGTGGCTGTGATCTGGCGTCTGTCAACACACGATGGCCGACTTTGTGGACACGGGTATGCCAGACAACTCCTGTGTTCTTCTCGGATGTTTCATTGATTATTTATCACTTGTTTCTTTTTATTTACAAGAGTATGTGTGTTGAATAACTTGATAAATCACATAACTCACATAACACATGATAATGTTACAATTGACAATTGATTTACCTGGTATACTTCATTACAACAATGTACTGTATTGGAAAGCATATAAACATAATATACAATATAGCCTACATACAATGGTGTAAGCTTCTGGGCCATGACATATGGCCTAATTGGCACCATATGGGCGAGAGTATAAAATGAAACAAAGGTGTATGCCACCAATGTCTGACCCACAGATCACGCAGCCCATCCTCCTATTTAGGTAGTACCTACAGAAACAATGACTACCATCGTACATACAGTGGTACTTCGGAATACGAATGTCCCTGAATACGAGTTTTTCGGAATACGAGCAGGATTTGCTCGGAAAATGTGCCTCGGAAGGCGAGGGTTACTTCGGAACACGAGTTTGTTGATATGTGTACAGGCCGACTAGCGCATGGTGGCATGGCGATCGCGCCTCAGTTTACCAGTGTCTCGTGCCCAGTGACTATCCCACCTGAATTCTTCACAAGGATTTAGTTTTTTGTCGTTTTTTTGGCCATTTGAGCATAAAAGTTGTCATTATATATCTAGCCATGGGTCTCAAGAAAGCCATTGGTAAGGTTCACCCTAAGAAAATAGCTGTGAGTAGAGGCAGGTAGAGGATGTCCCTTCTTGATTAAGAAAATGTGTGAAGTATGGGAAGAACTGCAAAGTTTTTTTTGAAAAAACTCACCCAGATAAAGCTGTAGCAGGCCGTTGCATTGACCTTTTAAATTACAATGTGATGTCTTACTACAGACAAGTGTTAAAATGTAGGGAAAAACAAGTGTCTTTAGACAGATTCTTAGTAAAACAAGCAAGTCCTAGTCGGTATGCAGGCAACATGTGCCAGAGTGTGCATACCAGTGAAGTCCTCACTGCCTGATGTTATAATGGAAGGGGACTTCCCTTCCAAACAGTAACACCTCTCCTCCTCACATCTTCCATACAGCCAACAGCAGTCCTCAGCAAGGGTAAGTAATAACTTGAACATAGTTTTGTAGGTTTATTTAGATGAATTAGGTATAAAAATTTAGTTTGATGTGGGGTTTTTGGGATAGTCAGGAACGGATTAATTCATTTCCCATTATTTCTTATGGGGAAATTAGCTTCGGAATACGAGTTTTCGGAATACGAGCTGTCTCCAGGAATGGATTAAACTCTTAAACCGAGGTACCCCTGTACACTGACATAAGAGGCAATTAGAAAGTAGAAATCGGCACTACTGAATTGGACAAACCGGAAAAGTGTTTCTACCGAGATTGCAAAGAAAACTTAACATGGCCTTCCTAGGCCTAACACACACTATCTGAGGCCTAATATAGTACATGTGTGCTATACTAGGCCTAAGAACATTTAAGTTTGTTTTTTGTTTTTTGTTTTTTTGACTATATAAAGTGAATAGTAACAAATTTTACTATCTAATTGTCCATTACATCTATGTATGTACGGTGGTGCACATAGTTACAAAAAGTGCTCTGTAAACAGGAGGATGGGTTGGCTGCCGACAAGTTCCTAGTACATCTAACACAATACTGGTTCAATTGACGATTGATTTACCTGGTATACCTCATTACAACCATACAGAGTTGTGAATGCTATATGAACATCTTTGGAATACATTTTATGTAATTATGGTGGAATTTTATACAATAACAATGACCGCATTCATCTAGTAACATTCATGATAACCGTATTCATATAGTAACACCTACTATAGTAACTACACATAGTATAGTAACATAACCATGAATTGATAGCGAGATTTTTCCATGGGTCAAGGTAAACTCCTTTACATCCACAGAGACCCATTATATCCTTATTTGCATCATACATGTAAAACCCAGACAATGATTGTTTAAATGGTCATATAACGATAACCTCATTCCCCCGTGAATCAACACATGATGATAACTGCTCTCTAAGGGTTAAACAGGGAAAACTGGTTTAACATCAAAGGTCACCCCCCCCCCCCCACATCATGGGGGATGACTTGTGGCACATAACTGCTGGATACCACAGCTATACACTTCATAAATTACAACCTAATAGACCAACAAGAGGAAAGAGGAAAACCGGTAACAAACATTGTTCATCTAGATTGAGATGGAAATTGGAAAAGATATAATACAATACAATGACATTTCAATCTCTTGAGGGCAATCAGTATATAAATAGGACAGAGTAATGGTCACCAGTACAGTGTCCGTCTCCTGGCAATCAGCACCAGTAGTGTCCATCCCATGTGATTACTGGGTGATCACACTCAACACTTTACTGGGTGAAGTGTCCGTGCATCACAATCACCCAGTAAAGTGTCCATCTGATGCAATCACCCAGTAAAGTGTCTGTCTGATGCAATCACCCAGTAAAGTGTCCGTCCAATGCAATCGCTCAATAAAGTGTCCGTCTGATGCAATCACCCAGTAAAGTGTCCGTCCAATGCAATCGCTCAATAAAGTGTCCGTCTGATGCAATCACCCAGTAAAGTGTCCGTCCAATGCAATCGCTCAATAAAGTGTCCATCTGATGCAATCACCTAGTAAACTGTCCATCTGATGCAATCGCCCAGTAAAGTGGCTGTCCAAAGCAATCGCTCAATAAAGTGTCCGTCTGATGCAATCATCAAATAAAGTATCCGTCTGATGCAATCACCCAGTAAAGTCTGTCTGATGCAATCACCCCAATAAAGTGGCCATCCAATGCAATCACCCCAATAAAGTGGCCGTGCAATGCAATCACCCGAATAAAGTGGGCGTCCAACGTGATCACCACCAGTAAATGGGATACATGGCTACTCAAGAGCCCTAACTACTGCAACCCATCCAATCACTTAATATATTGCATGTTTATATAGCGGTAAACTGAGAGAATGGAATGCCTTATCAACGCAGTCATTTCAACATGACTATTGCATAAATAAGCATAGGGTAAGGCAGCATCAACAGAAAATGAAAGAATAAAAACATAAAAAGATAAAGTGTTGAGTATGAACCTTTTCAAACTCCTGTGCTGTGTCTCAGAGTAGCAACGTGCAAGGTGTTAAGAATGAGCCGTAACCTGTGCTGCCTAACTAACTCGGCAGTAGTGTTGAACGGTCGAGTGTTACCGAATAAACTAACAATTTGATATTTCTAGGCCCATATGTATACAAACTGAAAATCTAAAGATACTCAGAGCTGCCATTTATAATTAAACATCTTTAAATACACATGAACTGTCCCTTAAGTACAGTACTGCAGTGCAATATGCATGACAAATCGGGAAAAGACTTTTTGCAAATACTGTACTGTAGCTACCACGAAAGTAGCACATCACTCATCCATCTCTTATGCCATCTTGCAAAATTACCCACACAAGAGTTCATTTAAAATCTGCTTACTGCATTTGATTCAGTTCAATGTAAATGTACAGATAACTGGCAATATTGTATATAGTTAGTACAGGGCAATTACATACATGCCAAAGCCTCTACAAGAAGAGCTAAATATTGATTACTTCTATGATCAACATGACTGTTTAAATTGCTTTAATGCAGTAAAAAGCTGCCTAAACTGATGAACACAACACAACACTTACCTGTGAGTACAACTTTGCCAGACACGAATATGAGAAGTACAATACGAGGTTTAACCATGCGGTAGATGAGACCCGGGAACAGTTCAGGTTCGTAGCTGGGGGACACAAGGACACCTCAATATTCATCCAACCTTCTTAAGCTATATATTCACTTCATACTCTAATACTCAAAGTACTTAGAGCAATTATTTTGTAAAGCATATAAATGGCCTCTTTAAAGTTTAAATTTAAATAGAAATAACTAAGTTGGCCATTAAAGCAAAACAATTTTTTTTAACCCACCCACTTTTTATAACTAAAGCTAAAAAAAAAAAAGTTTGAATGGGTAAGTAGCTACCATGTTAATCCTGGTACCATAAAGTCAAACTGGAGATATTACAGTAGAACTGTCTACTTTATGAATGATGCAGATTTTTGCAAATCCAGTTGTGAAATAGATTTTGTGATAAATACTGGTAATACTAATAACTTAAATCCTAGATGGCACTGTATCAACACTTGTAACAAATGAGTATACTGCTTTGGTTTCAACCACAAGCATCAGCAGTAAACAGACAACTATTCCCTTAAGGAAATCCAACGCAAGAAGACCAGACTTGATTCCTGGGGTTCAGGCACCCTGCACAAGGAGAGGTTATGGGAGCTCAGACTGCATATCTTGAGAGGTTCAGAGCAAGAGAAGACATAATCAAGGTCTTGAAACCATCAGATCAATTCCTAGCCTGTGACAATGGTTGTAACCTTGAAGAGGTCAGATCCAGAAAGGATATGGGCATTGTTTGTCTGGCACAGGATGGCAGAAGAGTGGAATAGCTCGCCATCCATCATCGAAGTCAAAAAGTGTATCTCGTTTTAAAAATAGACATGATAGATACATCAGGGAGAGGGGTTGGATCTAGATGGGCACCGTCTAGAATGACCCAACACCCCTAGGGTGTTGAATCCCACTTACTATGTTCTATAAATGGTTGTCCTTACCACCAACAGCATAGAAACTCATATATGCACTATAAGGCATAACTAATTCAGTTCTCATTCACACAGTACTGAACAATTTGCACCATTGCACTGTTGAACTCCATAAGAAAGGTGTACATTCCACTGTCTCATGAACAGACAGGCAAAAGTAATTAAGTAATTATCAAAAGATGGCACTAAACTGGGAAGGCTATGTAGCACCATCAAATGTGCAGAATAATCAGAGGGCGCTAAATATCACCAAGGATGCCAATATGAGAACAGAAATGCACAAGGCAAATGATATCAAAAGTATCCTGATTCACCAAGAAAGGCAGGCAAAAGTTTTTAACCTATCTTCCAATTTCATGACTTGGAGCACACGCAACAATAACCATGAGCATCCCATTGAGAAAACAGGCGCTAGGCCTTCAAACCATATTTCATGCCCTAAAGTGCAAAGCTATCACACTTTGCATACAATAAACAAGCCCTGTGCAGCAGGATAAGGATAACCTAGGGCAACCCCAGGCTAAACAAAAAGGAAGGCAGAGCCTTGAGAGAGAGACAGAGACAGACAGACAGACACACAGAAAGACACACAGACAGACAGACAGGCAGACACACACACACACACGTCATGCAGACACACACACGTCATGCAGACACACACACACACACACAATAAATGTCATGTTATGAAATGTGGAATAGGAGAACATAGACCCCACACAACCTATATATTATGTGAGAAATCTTTAAAGAATTCTGATAAAGAAAGAGATCTAGGGGTGGTTCTACATACAAAAACTATCACCTGAGGACCACATAAAGAATATTGTGCAAGGAGCCTATGCTACGCTTTCTAACTTCAGAATTGCATTTAAATACATGGATGGCGATATACTAAAGAAATTGTTCATGACTTTTATTAGGCCAAAGCTAGAATATGCAGCTGTTGTGTGGTGCCCATATCTCAAGAAGCACATCAACAAACTGGAAAAGGTGCAAAGACATGCTACTAAGCGGCTCCCAGAACTGAAGGGCAAGAGCTACGAGGAGAGGTTAGAAGCATTAAATATGCCAAAACTAGAAGACAGAAGAAAAAGAGGTGATATGATCACTACGTACAAAATAGTAACAGGAATTGATAAAATAGACAGGGAAGATTTCCTGAGACCTGGAACTTCAAGAACAAGAGGTCATAGATTTAAACTAGCTAAACACAGATGCCGAAGAAATATAAGAAAATTCACCTTCGCAAATAGTGGTAGACGGTTGGAACAAGTTAAGTGAAAAGGTGGTGGAGGCCAAGACCGTCAGTAGTTTCAAAGTGTTATATGACAAAGAGTGCTGGGAAGACGAGACACCACGAGCGTAGCTCTCATCCTGTAACTACACTTAGGTAATTACACTTAGGTAATTACACTTAGGTAATTACACACACACACACGCACACCCACCCCATCAGACGGACCTATCAGGGGGCAAGAAATAATGAAAGGACCACCAAGAAACTTCATACTGCCGCCGAGTCTAGTCACACCGGTGGGACACCATCAACGAAGCCACCTGCTCACCATGTAAATGGTGATAGACCCCATGTCAGAAAAAAACAGACATGAAGACTTGAGGAGAAGATTGAACCAGCCACGTCTGCTGAAAGAAGCGAAGCCTCAGGGAAAACCCTCAGGTTCGGACACCGAGCAATCAGCGCCTTGAGCCAAGGCTGGTCCGGCCACCAAGGGGCGAAGAGGTCTACTCTCCCTTGGTTTCTCCAAGTGAGCTAGGACCTGGAGTAACAGCAGAACCGGGGAAAAGAGGTACAGGTAACCCCCCATTTCGACCAGCCCTGCCTGAAGGCATCGACCCCGATGGCCTCGCAGTCAGGGAAGAGCTTTCCACATATACTGTGAGACGCCTTGACCAGGCCGAGGTGAATAGGTCCACCTCCGGGAGCTTGCACGTCCGGCAGAGTCAAACAAACGAGTCGACCATCCATTTTGTGGACAGGGGAATGAACTGAGACAAGCTGTCCGCCAGAACGTTGGACCGAACCACCCCCCCACCCCACCCCCGAACGTGAACGGCCAGGATAGCCAAACCCCGAAAACTCTGAAGACGGATGACTCACCCGAAGCAACCACCCCCAAAGAGCCAAGGACTACATTAAACCCCCACGGTTCAGACAATGAACCGCCGGGAAGCAGTCCGAATGGAGAAGGATCGTCGATCCTCGAGCGACCCGAACTCTCCGAAGTGCCTGCCACACTGCCGCGAACTCCCACACCATGCTGTGGGTCCGACGGAAGGACGGATCCCACTGCCCCTGGCTGGCCTGACGAGCACTGGTCACAAAGCCCCAGCCAAGAGACGGCGCGTCCGTGAACACATCAAGTGAGGGCTCGGGTAGGCACCTAAGGCAAGTGAACCACAAAAAACCCAAAGAGAAAGCCGGCGATGCAACAGCCAATGTAAGGCGCTCAGAGGCCAAACCCAGCGATCGTGAGAGAAGTGGAAGGGACATCCCCGATGGAACTAGAACAGGCGACAAAGCCAAACCCTACCCGATTGGTAGACCATCACTGCAAAGTTCAGACTCACGCACAAACCCTCGAGCAACAGCCTTGTGACGCAGGAGCCCCCCAGAAACAGTCAACGACGAGACCACAGCTGCAGCAGAGCCACAGGAGGGAGAGACAAGGAAGTGGTCCGAGAGTCACACAATATACCCAGCCAAGACCGAACCTGAGAAGAACCCAGATGGGATTTCCTCCAGTTCACTAGGAACCCGAACCTGGCGAGCTGGGAAAGAACCAAAACCCTGGCAAGCAGACACGCAGACTGGCTGGGAGACCACACCAGCTAATCGTCGAGGTAGGCTACAACCCGAACCCCTAACAGACACAAACGGACCACCACAACCCGGGTAAGGCATGTGAAAATGCGAGGTGCCAGATTCAAGCCGAAAGGAAGGCAACAAAAGCGGTAAGCCTGACGCGCTACAACAAAACCTAATCAGTCCCTGAACCTTTAATGAATCGAGACGTGCCGGTACGCATCCCAGGAGGTCCAGTGACACCATCCAAGCACCCAGCTCCAAACGAAGACAGACCTGGGTACAGTAGTCATCTGAAAGTAAGGGTAATAGACCCAGGGGTTTAGATGGGACAAGTCCAGAATGAACCTCAGGTCCGTGCAGTCCTGTTTGTAACTGGAAACAGACGAGAAACCCACCAGAGAGATGAGGTCGTTTCGACCAAACCCAAGCGAACCCTCTCCAAGATGACCCGACAGAGCGCAGGAGAAGAAGCCTGCCCCGCCAACTCTAAACCTCCAGAAGGAGGAGGGGCCACCCAACGCCACTACAGACTGCAAGAAACGACCTGAAACGCCCATAAATCATGGGACCAGGTGTAAGTAAACAGCATGAGCCTCCCCCCTTCCCCCATCGCCCCATCAATGGCACGAACCATGAAAAGGCCAACACTCCTTAAGTGAAGCCTACTTACAAGCATAACGATCACAGCGCCGACTAGTCGTCATCTGTTCCAAAGGCTGCGCCGGCTCCAAAACCGGCACCACTGTCCTACCACGATGAGAGGAACCCTCGAGTCCTGGCACGCCCCTTCCAGGAAGACCCCCAGCGGGCACCCTGTAGAACCACCTGCAGATATTGCACCACTGCAGATTCTGCAAACAGCATAGGATAAAAAGGCATAGAAAACCTAAGAGCCAGGGCCCACGCAGATTCCACAGACTGAGCGAGCTCCACCTGTCGGTACGCAAAGAACACACACACCTCCCACAAGATCGAAGCAAACAGCTTCAATAGCGCAACTCATGCCCGCACAGCCGAGACCAGAGCAACAGACCCAGCATTGGCCCCAAGCGCCTCCACATCCTCCTCAAGCCAGTCAGAAAACACCTTGAGAAAGAAAATGAAACGCATGTCCCAAGGCCAAATGGCCATGGGCGTGCAAGTCCTCAACAACCAGGGCAGCCGAAAGGGAAGGAACCTGCACGTGAAGCTAAATAAGGCCGACATCCCGTGGAAGGGAAGGGGGCGAACAAACATGCAGAGGCACTCAAACTCACCCCCCTGGTAAACCTGAACCAACATAAGGGTCTCTCTACACTCAAGCATGAGTACCTGACAGAATGTACAGTATGCTACGCTCCCAACAAAAAGATAGGGCAGTCTGCCAACCAGGACGGCTCTGGAACCTCGCAATGAACCCAGTAACAAAAAGAAGAACCGAACTCTAAAGAAGCAGGATCCATTATTGAGGCATAATCCAGGTCGTGCAGAAGGTAAGCCACAAAGGCCTCCCACACCTCATGCAGCGTGATGCAGGAGGCCGAAAACCTCCAAAAGGAAGGAACCGAAGTACCCAGGAAAACCCAGAATCAAATCCAGGGAGGGGTTGATGCCATACCAAACTCGTACAAGGAGGGGGGATAAGAAAACCCCCCCACCCTGCACCAACAAGTGGAGAATAATAGGAAATGACATTGCAGACCAAGCTGCAAAACTTGCACCTAAGAGAAGAAATGTAAACATTTACATACCACAGATTAAGAAAGTAAATAGAAATGGAGCAATGCAAAAGATGTAGTGACCACAACACAGCAGTTGCAACATCAGGATTGGTGGGTTGGTACAAGAATTCAACCAACTATGAACCACTTATTTTGATGAAAGGGAGCAGTAGAACAACAGAAGTACACTTACATTGTATCAGGCTTGGATACCCATGTGCATGGGAAATAGGCTTACAGGTTCCAGCAGATGAGAGGAAATGTCAGCACTGTGGAGAAATGCCAGACAGACCACTGGAACATTATCTAACACAGTGCAGAGTTACAAATCCATTAAGATTTCAACTTCGATTTAACAGAACAGAAGTTGGTAACACATGGGCCAAATTCTTACTGAAGCGACATATACGAGTCATAAATACTCGTACTCCGCCCATGTAAAACAGAAACAAGCAACACTTAGTGGGCCAGCCAGAGGCGCAGGAATATGCCTGGAAAAAAACAAATAGTAGTCCCGCTCCCTGCCTCAAAAGAAAAGGCAGAAGCCGCTGGAAAAGCTGAAACGAAGGGGGCCCCACTGGTCAGACCCAGAAGCACCGGTTGGAGGAACGGGCTTGAATAATGCTGTCATCACACCGGATGGGGCATCCCCCAAAACCGCCAGTTTCTCAACACCAACCAAACCCTGCCCCAACTCCAAAACCCTCAGACACTTCGGAGCCGGAAGCAGAGGAAAGGAGGAACAAGACAAACAACAGCAGGGGAAGGACCTGAAGGTGCGGACGAAACCAAAGTCGAAGCGACCAGCCCCCCCCTAATTTCGGGTCCCTATAACCAAAACAGGGCAGTCTCGGGATATCTGGGCAAGCAACCAACCTAGCGCGCTGCAGCATCCTACAATGTGCATGCAACGATGAAGCTGCCTGCACCCGAATATCAATATCAGTAGACTGGGTGATCTGGAGAAGCAAGCAAGCAACCAACACCACTCACAGGACTCCGGGTTGAAGGTGTCACTGACCTAACAAGGCAGCATGACAGAGGCAGAACAGGTAATTGTCACCATGAGACAAGGGGACAGAGCAACCCTCAAACTCGCACGAAGTGAGATGGGACCCAGGGGACGCATCCATCGAACCACTGAGCCCCAGTGGAGTTTTCCAGGACCCTTAGACGCTCTGCTAAGTGAAGCCCAGGGTACTGCTAGCCAGCACCACAAACTACAAAGCAAAACAACTAATAGCTGAACCCCCAGGACATGTACACACATGGGGACCTAGTGGAGGACTACCAAGAAGACAATATATATATACTGTATATATATATATACAAGTGGCAACAACACCAAGGGCAAACCCTCCACCAGGCAGAAAACAAAAACAAAAGAAAAACCCCGTACGAGTACAACATGCCCAGGCAGAAGTGCCGGCCGCTATAATCGGATGAAGAACAGCTGCACAGTACTTTGCGACCCTACCAGTGATGACGCTAACTCCTACTCGGAGACAATCAGTAGTGCATGAAACACCCCAGCTGACCCAAAGGGCGGGCAATCACCAAGCAGCAAAAGACCTCAAAAGACCAAAAGACCTTGAGGTAGCCCCCAAGTGACTTGTGGAATAGAACCCCAAGCCACAAGGGCAGTACTTACAGGGCACCTAGGGAAGGTAACCCTAGGCGCATGCCACCCAAGTACAGATGAAACTATTAATGGCTCGCACACCACCACTTGGACAGGACCGCACTACAAGGCACTGCACTGTAAGGATTGGAGCCAGGGTCGCATGACCCGCCAGGTCACACATCAGCCAAAAACTTATGGTGTGGACAGCCGGTGCAGGGGTCTGGGGCTCCCCCTTCCCCTCCCATGGAGGGGGGAGCTGTGCAGACAGCAGCGTGGTGATGATTGCGACATCATGCTCGTTTGCTCATTTTTCGTTTGGGGAGTTCTGTCCATCACTTCGGTTTTCAGTAGCAATATTTTAACCAGATAGGGTTTGTAGACATAAAATGCTTCCAACCACACGCGGGGTTTCTATAGGCTATTGCTCCTTGTGCTTCTCAGAGGGGGCCAGGTTCTGGCTCATGGTTCCCAGTAGGCCTAAAAACTATTTGGTTTGACTGATGCCAGGATCTAATACAATCATGTCAGCCCGGATAGCTCCGGGTAGCTGAAGGTGCACCCTCCAGAAAACTATCTCGGAGGTTGAAGGTCAATGACAAATAGCACCTAGGAAGATAATCCTGAAACATAGTCGAGATGAATGAAGAAAGTTAATGGCACACAAATGATCAATAAATAACCATGCAAAGAACCTGGAGATCATAGCCCCAAGCAACGAGATTCAAACTAACAGGGTGGAGGATCAATTCAACCGCAACATACCGTTAGCCTTAGGAATAAAACTAAAGTATGCAGATTATAACTCACCTGCTAAACTGGCTGTGAGTGAGGACAAGGCCTTCCAGTCTGATTGGAAACTTCACATCGCAGCTGCCTACCATGTTCTGGATCTTAAACTCGAGGAATTTTGCCTGCAAGATATAGCATACAGTGACAACTGAACTGATATAAATTTAGCAACACAAAAGCTTTGGACAAACCTGATGACATGTAATAACATATTGACTCAAGCAACAGTAAGTGGTGGAATGCCTCACCGCATCTACAACACTGCGGAACGTTTCATTACCATTATTGCATCATTCGATTAATACTTTCTGCAACTTTACTGTATACTGTATCATATCAAGATTTGATAAACTGATACTTAGCTTTGGTTTACTTAAACTTTACTTACTAACAAACAGACCTCCCCCCTCCCTACTACTTCCCTGATAAAATTAAATCAACCACTGCACTACTGCTGCTGTCGTCAACCAATCAGTGATGGACACAGGAGTGCATATTGGAGGTTCACCCTGAAATCGTTGTATACTCTGAGAGGGGGTTCAACATCACCTTTACTTGGGGAAACGGCTCCAATCTGGCCTATTGGTCATGAATACACACCCTGTTCAGCTGCCGTGGCTTCCCCACACCATCCTTCTTTTGGGCTAATCTAATTCCCCTTCATTACATTAATCTGCTGCAAATCTATCTGCATACATACATATATACATACATTCACTCACACTCTCTCACTCTCATACACTCACACACTCTCTCACTCACTCTTACACACACACACACACACACACACACACAACACACACACACACACACACACACACTCACTCACTCACTCACTCACACACACACTCACTCGTGAGTGAGAGAGTGTGTGTGTGAGTGTGTGTGTGTGTGTGTGTGTGAGTGAGAGAGTGAGTGAGAGTTTGTGGGTGAGTGAGTGAGTGTGTGTGTAAGTGAGTGAGTGTGTGTGTGTAAGAGTGAAGTGTGTAAGTAACAAGTAAAAAAACCAGTGTTGAATGTAATGAAACACCATTTTCTGGGTGAGCCCCTACGGCTCCCTGGAGCTTATCGGGCTAATGTATGTTATATTAGACCGGAAGGGAACATTAGCTAAGGAGTTCAGACCTACCAGGGACCAGCGCCAGAACCTGGCCCCTTCAGAGAGGTTTCAGGGAGCAATGGCCCTGGAAAACCCCCTTGTGGTTGGGGTTTTCCTTATCTGCCATCGACCAGGGTTAGGCACCCAGAAAGGTAGGCATAACAAAACAAACCCCACATGGTAAAAAACTAAAACAGAAAACCGAACACAGAGGTAGAAACTCCCTACAATCCCAAGGAAACAAGGAAACAAGCAAACATCACACTTTACTGCCGCGCCGATTGTCCGCTCGGCCCTCCCTCCCCGAGAGGGGGAGGGGGGTCCCCCGGACCTGCCTAGCATCAGTCCCTACCCAGGGCCAAACAAGGGCCCCAAATCCCAGCTGGCCCCAAGGGCGAGGCAAATGCCGAGCAGCAAGAACCTCTATGGGAATGGTTCCCAAACGCCCCAGGAAAGATAACACTGTCATGCAGGAGCAGTATTCACACGGGTGCTTAGGGAAGGAAGCCCCCAAGCGCATGCAGCCCTGGTACTGATGAGGAACACCTGGCCACCGCACAACACAACACACAGCTGTGAACGCCACGAAAGGCAAACACCGCCTAGGAAACCGAGGCCAGAGAAGCGTCTGTCCCGGCGGTTGACTTTAGCGTACGAACTGATGATAGGCAGCCGGTGCGGTGAGGTCTGGGGCTCCCCCCTCACCCTCTCGAAGCGGGCTGCGTGGACGATTGGTGCGGCAGTAGTGTGTTATTTGCTTGTTTGCTTGTTTCCTTGGGATTGTAGGGAGTTTCTACCTCTCCAAAACGCCTTTCTGGGTGAGTCCCGGAAGCTCCCTGGAGCTATCCAGGCTGATAGGGATAGTCCTAACTTTTGGCATCAGTCGATGTGGTTGGAGTTTTAGGCCTACCGGGGACTACAGCCAGAACCTTGTCCCCCCTTCCCCCTCAGAGAGACACGAGGAGCAATGGCCTATAGAAATGCACATGTGATTTTGGAGTATTCTAAATCTGCCATTGACAGGGACAGGCACCCAGAAAGGTAAGCACCTCAAAACAAATCCCTATTCTGGTAAAATCAACGAAAATAACGAAACAAAGGGACAGAACTCCTAAGGGAAAACGAGCAAACAAGCATGACATCACACGAGCTGCACCGCATGTCTGCACAGCTCCCCCCACCCTCCCCGGGAGGAGTAAGTGGGGGGAGACCCTTGTGCAGGCGATCCACACCTTCAGTTCTGAGGCTGGATATCAAAATACGTGAAAACCGCCAACCAGAGGGAGGGAGGATTGCTGGGAAGCCTCCGGGGCTCGCCCAAAAAATGGCTTTTCATTACATTCAAGGCTGGTTTTCTGGGGGAGCTCCTACGGCTCCCCGGAGCAACTTCAAAGACTAAGGAAAAAAGGGGACTTACCCGGGACCACCAAAAACCCCGCGCCCGAATGTCAGCCCAGGACATGTTCCCAAAAAATGGCAGCAAGAGCAACGAACTTACGAACGTCATGGGCACGAGGATAGACTGCAGGCTAGCTCGACTTAACACTATCACGCACTGTTCGGTGCAGGCGAACGTGCGGCGACACCAAAAAGTGAATACTCGTTTCAGTTTTCTAACCTTAATTCTCGTGCTACGTCGTTCGTTTTGGTATTATTGTGTTCGCAATAGAATTCCCTATAGGGGTATATGCATATAAGATCCAAAAGCCCGCCGTGACTCCCCACAGCAAAGCCTAAAGTCGGCAAAGTTACCTGTGAACGAGCACCAATTGGCACACCTACAGACTAATGTATATACTCATTCAGTATGATAACATAAATTTTCGTGTTACGAGTTTCATTTTGGTATCAAATTATTCGCAAATAAAGGTGCGTAATTTAAAACTAGTCTCATAATAGTAAAACAATATATGGAATTTTAACAAATATTTTAACTTTTGGACGCTCATCACCACAAAATTATTTATATATTTCCAGTGTTCTGACACCAATTTTCGTGTCATGTCTTTCATTTTGTTATCAAATTGTTCCCAATATAAAGGCGTGTATTTTAAAACTAGTCCCATAGTAATAGAACAATAAATGGAATTTTAGCAAATATTTTAATATTTGGACCACAAAAGTATTTATCTTTCGGACATCAATTTTCACGTCACGTCCTTCATTTTGGTATCAAATTGCTCGCAAAATAAAGGCGCATATTTTAAAACTAGTCCCATAATAATAGAACAATAAATGGAATTTTAACAAATATTTTAACTTTTGGACACTTTTTCACGCTCACCACAAAATTATTTATATCTTTCCAGTGTTCTGACATCAATTTCGTATTACGTCTTTCATTTTGGTATCAAATTGTGCGCAATCTAAAGGCACTCATTTCGAAACCACAAAGAAGTTGATCGGATAAAAACTGATCTTTTTACATATATTTTAATACATGAAGCGAGCCATAGTCACTCGCTCAGAAGCGGGAGAAAAATGAGTGACGACAGGTGGCGGTAATGGAGTGCTATAGTGTTAATAACCCTGCAGACGACCCAAGAGACCCAAACCCGAGAACAGGGAAGAAGGGAAACCAGATCAACCCAAAGCGCGTCCCCGGACACAGAAGCCATAGTGCGCTATTAACAGTGAAGGGCTTCAACCATACACAAAACATGATGCACCCCCAGCCTGACCAACCAAGCATCAACAACCCAAGGACCCCTCCGGAAAGCAGCAGTCTCATTCTTCGCCAGAAAAGGAGGAGACGGCTGCAGACGAACAAACCTATCTCCACGACCGAAAGAGCAGAAACCCCTGCGCCGGAGGAGAGCATGAAGCTCCCCGACTAGAGGCCAATGCCAACAGGAAAATGAGCCTTCAAAAAACAATCCTGAACTGAAGGGGCCACAACAAAAAGAGGAGAGGAGAGATAGGAGAATACACTGTCTAAAGACCAGGACAGCTCAGGCGGTGCATGAGCAGGCGGGAAGTGAAACAACGCACGAGACAGCTTGCAAAACGGAGCAGAAGTAACATCTATACCAAAAGCAAGCTGAAGCGGCTCTGCCAGCGCCGCACGATACGAGACAACAGTATTCGGCATAAGATGACGTTCCTGGAACCGCCATGAGAGAAAGAACACCACAACCCGAACCGAAAGCAAAGTACAACGACGGAGAGTCAAAAAGAAAAGGAAGGACCGCCAGGAAACTTCATACTGCTGCTGAAATGAAGCCCGCAGGTGGGACACCATCAACGAAGCCACTTGATCACCATACAACTGGTGATAAACTCGAGTCAAAAATACCAAACGGGAAGACTCAAGGAGACGAGCAAACCAGTCTCATAATGGACCGGGCCGATCTTCTGAAAGAGGCGGAGCCGCAGAAAAACCTCTGGGTTCAAACATAGGGCAAGCAGCGCCTGAAATCACGGCTGGGCTGGCCACCATGTAGCCAAGACTCTTAGACTTATCAGGGGCCAACTTGCCCCTGGTAAGTCTCCAAGCGAGCCAAGACCTGGAGCAACAGCTGAATCGGAGGAAAGAGGTACAGGAACCCCCACCTCTACCAGTCATGTCAGTCATGTCGAAAGGCATCAGTCCCAACGGTCTCGTGGTCGGGGAAGGGCACCACATATACCAGATGACGCCTCGACCACGCCAACGTGAAGAGGTCCACCTCCGTGCGCCCGAACGTCTGACAGAGCCACCTGAATGAGTCGGCGTCGACCGTCCATTCCGTGGACAGAGGAACGAATCGGGACAGGCCGTTTGCCAGGACGCTGGACACCCCCCGGACGTGAACCACCAGGAGAGCCAAACCCCCGAGAACTCAGCAGACGAGTCACCCGAAGCGACCAACTCCAAAGAGCCAAAGACTGCATCGAACCCCCTTGGTTCAGGCAAGCCTGTACACGCTAGATGCAAGGTGGAACCTTAACATGCGAGGTACCAGGTTCAACCTGAACGGGTGAGAACGAAAGTGGTAACTGATGCCCCACAACAAAACTGAGCCAGTCCCTGAACCTCGGATGAATCAGGACGTGCCAATACGAGTCCCCGAGATCCAGGGACACCATCCAAGAGCCCAGCTCCAAAAGAAGCCGGACCTGGGACAGAGTGGTTATCCGACAGGAGGGGCAAAAAACCCAGGGGTTCATATGGGACAAGTCCAGAATTAACCGCTGGTCCGCACAGTCCCGTTTCGGAACTGGAAACGGGCCGGAAACCCACCTGTGGGACATCGTCGTTTCGACCATGTACAAGCGCACCCACTCCAAAATGACCTAACAGAGCGCAGGAGAAGAGACCTGCCTCGCCAGCCTCGAACCCCCCCGAAGGAGGAGCAGCCACCCAAAGCCACCGAAGGCCGTGAGAAATGACCTGAAAAGCCCACAAATCGTGGGGACCAGGCATGAGCGAACAGAGGAAGCCTCCCCCCTACCACCCCATCAATGGGGCGAACCGCGAAAGGGCCGATGCCCATTACGAGAATCTGACCTGCACACAAAGCGAGCACCGCGCCGACAAGATGCAGCCGACTCTGAAACCGGGACCTGTGGCCCACCTCGATAGGCGGTACCGCGGGTTCTGGCACGACCCCTCCGGGAGGAACCCACCCTGGACCCCCGGAGAACCAAGAGGTCAGACATCGGGTGGCAGCTGGAAGAAGCCGCCTGCAAATACTGTTCGACCGCAAAAGCAGCAAACGGCAAAAGGACAAAAGGGCGAAGACAATCTAAGAGCCAGGGCCCAAGCAGATTCCAAGGAGGAGGCGAGCACCACCTGCCGACATACGAGGTGCGCGGCGAAAACCCCAACATCGCATCTGGCAGGATCGACGCAAACAGCTTCAAAAGGGCAGACAACACACAAGCAGCCGAGGGCAAGGCGCTAGACCTAGGAACGGCCCCAAGCGCCTCTACATCCTCCATAAGCCAATCCGTAGACAATTCAAGGAGGGAAAAGAAGCACAGGACCGAAGCTAACGCGCCCCGTGCACGCAAGTCCTCAGCTACAAGTGCTGCAGACAAGGAGGGGACCTGCACGTGATGCTGAACCGCGCCAACATCCCTCAGAAGAGCCGGAGCAAAAAGGCACTCCTTAAGGTCCGCAAAGTTGCCCCCAGGTAAACCTGTACCACAGTCAATGCCTCGCGCCACTCCAGCACGTTGGTACGACAGAAGATGTTCCAAGCATCCAGCGAAAACAAATGGCAGTTCGCTAGCCAGGAAGACTCTGGAACCTCATAACGAACCTAGCATGGAGACGAAGACTCAAACCTGAAGGAAGAAGGATTAATTATAGAGGCATAATCCGGGTCGCGTAGGAGGTAAGCCGCAATGGCCGCCCGCACCTCAGGTGGAGAGATACAGGAAGCCGAAACCATCCGGAAGGACGGAACCGAAGGACCCGCAGGGACATTGAACCAAACCCAAATCCAAGTCGTACCTAGAGGGGAGAAAAGAAAACCCAACTCCTTGTAACAGCAACCCCTGCTTGGAGGGTCAGAAAACCCAGGCGGTTTTCTTTCAACTCAAGCTCGCAGGACTCTGGGTCGAATGTGTCACTGACCCAAGAGTCAGCATGACGAAGGCAAAAACAATGAGCGTCGCCCTAAGACAAGGGGACAGAGCAACCCTCAAACTCACAAAACGCGAGAGGAGACTCAGGGGTCACATCCATCGGACCCGAGCACCCCGCGGGGTTTTCCAAGGCCCCTAGACGGGTCTGCTAAGGGTTATCCCAGGCAGGGTACTGCTAACCGGAGCCTAAGCTACCAATCAACACTGCTAAAACTGAACCCTCGGGATGTGTCCACCCACGAGGGCAAAGCAGGGGGTACCACCAAACACAAACAACCCTAATATTAAGGGGGAAGGACGCCAAGGCAGACCCTCCCCACCAGGCAAAAACAAAAAAAGAAAAACCTCGCAAGAGTACAGCATACTCAGAGGGAACAGAGCCGGCTGCTGTTATAAGTGAAAACTTGCTACGCAGTACCCCGTGTCCCTACCAGTGCAAAAACTACCACTTACCCAAAGGCAAACAAGGGAGGAATCCCCCAGACACTCGGGGCGGTCAATCGCCAAGCAGCAAAAGACCAACAGAGATAGACCCAAGATGACTTGTGGAAGGTAACCCCAAGCCCCTAGGGCAGTACTTACAGGGCACTTAGGGAAGTTAACCCCCAAGCGTATGCAGCCCGAGTACCCTGGAATATGTCTCCCACCTCACACACCACTGAAGAGAAGTACTGAACCCAGGCACAGCACAGAGAGAATCTGGAGCCACAATGACTAAGCCTTATCCCATCAACCGAGGAACTGAAGGTATGGATCACCGGCACTTGGGTCTGGGACTCCCCTTCCCCCTCTCGGGGAGGGGGGGACCAGCGCAGCTCGTGTGACCCCATGCTTATTTACTCGTTTTCCCTTGGGGGAGTTCTGTCCCTTTGTTTTGTTATTTTCGTTGGTTTTACCAGAATAGGGGTTTGTTTTGAGGCGCTTACCTTTCTAGGTGCCTGTCCCGGTCGATGGCAGATATAGTATGCTCCAAAATCACATCTGCATTTCTATAGGCCATTGTTCCTCATGCCTCTCTGAGGGGGACCAGGTTCTGGCCGTGGTACCCAGTAGGGCTAGAACTCCAACCACATCGATTGAATGCCAAAAGTTAGGACTATCCCTATCAGCCTGGATAGCTCCGGGGAGCCGTAGGGACTCCCCCCAGAAAAGCCCTAATCTGGTCCCTAATCATCAAAACAACCTAAAGAGACAAGGAAAATAAAGTTTAAAATCTGAAAAAAATCGGCCAAAAAATATTCAAAGTCCCAAGTTCTGCAACTTGTGGCCGATTTATTTGTTGACCAATTTAATTCTGTCTTCACATAGTTAGGGACAGGTATGCACTCTCCAGGATGTAAAGGTTACAACAAAATCAGATAATAAACAAAGGAGAAAAAATAAATCCTAAATAAAAAAAAAAATCCCATAAAAAAAAAGTTTTTGGACATTAATGAAAGTAACTGATATTAACATTGGGCAATGTATTTATATGATATATAACAAAAGATGCTGAAGCTAATAAGTTGGAGATTTGTTTAACATTAAGTAATTTTTACACAATTTGAATATTTTTCGCTTCCCTGCCTCCTTATGCTGAGCAGTTTAAGGGTTAATAAATATACAGGATAGTCCTAAATAATGATGGTATAATCTCCAATAGAGTATAATGAAAATATAAGACATTTACTACTATACGTGGCTAAGCACTATTGGTAAAAATCGAGTCAAATGTATAAATATGCGCATCCAACTTTCTTGTTTGTCAGAGCATAATACTTTACTGAGAATGCAAACACTAGGGTGAAAAAGTTTCATTATCCGACCTGTATACCCAGTAATGGCCTGGCGTTGTATGCCCTCTAATCATATATACCAACCTGGAGCACGCACACGCACACACAATGCTCAAGGAACTCGGTAAGAACAAAGCAGCTGGCCCAGATCGCGTTTCACCATGGGTTCTGAGAGAATGTGCACCTGAGCTCAGCATTCCACTTCACCTGATCTTTCAGGCATCCCTGTGTACAGGAATCGTAGCAGACGTGTGGAAACAGGCTAACATAGTTCCAATCTACAAAAGTGGCAGCAGGGAAGACCCCCTCAATTATAGACCTGTATCATTGACAAGTGTAATAGTGAAAGTATTGGAAAAACTAATCAAAACTAAATGGGTAAAACACCTGGAGAGAAACGATATAATATCAGACAGACAGTATGGTTTTCGATCTGGAAGATCCTGTGTATCGAATTTACTCAGTTTCTAAGATCGAGCCACAGAGATATTACAGGAAAGAGATGGTTGGGTTGACTGCATCTATCTGGACCTAAAAAAGGCTTTTGATAGAGTTCAACATAAGAGGTTGTTCTGGAAACTGGAAAATATTGGAGGGGTGACAGGGAAGCTTCTAACATGGATGAAAAATTTTCTGCCCGATAGAAAAATGAGGGCAGTAATCAGAGGCAATGTATCGGAATGGAGAAATGTCACAAGTGGAGTACCACAGGGTTCAGTTCTAGCAAAAGTGATGTTTATTGTCTACATAAATGATCTACCAATTGGTATACAGAACTATATGAACATGTTTGCTGATGATGCTAAGATAATACGGAAGATAAGAAACCTAGATGATTGTCATGCCCTTCAAGAAGGGCTGGACAAAATAAGTATATGGAGCACCACTTGGCAAATGGAATTTAATATGAATAAATGCCATGTTATGAAATGTGGAATTGGAGAACATAGACCCCACACAACCTATAAATTATGTGAGA
This sequence comes from Procambarus clarkii, assembly GCF_040958095.1. NCBI lineage: Eukaryota > Metazoa > Arthropoda > Malacostraca > Decapoda > Cambaridae > Procambarus > Procambarus clarkii. Next base: position 15,500,729 of record NC_091192.1, read on the forward strand.
AATCTTTAAAGAATTCTGACAGAGAAAGGGATCTAGGTGTGGTTCTAGATAGAAAACTGTCACCCGAGGACCACATTAAGAACATTGTGCGAGGAGCGTATGCTACACTTTCTAACTTCAGAATTGCTTTTAAATACATGGATGGAAAAATACTAAAGAAATTGTTCACGACTTTTGTTAGACCAAAGTTTGAATATGCAGCGGCTGTATGGTGCCCATATTTTAAGAAGAACTTCAACAAACTGGAAAAGGTACAAAGACATTCCACTAAGTGGCTCCCAGAACTGAAGGACAAGAGCTACAAGGAGAGGTTAAAGGCATTAAACATGCAAAAACTAGAAGAAAAAGAGGCGATATGATCACTACGTACAAAATAGTAACAGGAATCGATAAAATTGATAGGGAAGAATTGGGATTGGGTGGTTATAGATAGGAGCTGCCTCGTATGGGCCAATAGGCCTTCTGCAGCTGCCTTTGTTCTTATGTTCTTAAGAATTCCTGAAACCCAGAACTTCAAGAACAAGGAGTTATAGATTTAACGAAACAAAGCTGCCAGAAAAATATACGAAAATTCACTTTTGTAAACAGAGTGGTAGACGGTTGGAACAAGTTAGGCGAGAAGGTGGTGGAGGCCAAAACTGTCAGTAATTTCAAAGCGTTATATGACGCTTTGTAACTACACTTAGGTAATTACACACACACACACACAAACACACACACACACACACACAGGCAGTAGTAGGCAGTAGGACGGCGGTCAGTGAACAAGGGTAGGACGTGCAGTCCGCGAATTACCTCAATATTCTCGGGATATTTACGTACCAGTGAGCCCAAAACATAGTTTTTGGGCATATGAAAGGTACAGCAACGCAGTGATAACGCAACATAGTGAATTCTTATAACGTTTGATAAGAAAAAAAATTGAAAAAGAACGAGATTGTGGCAAGACGGTGGCACCAGAGGCCGCGAAGGGAAGAGTTTTGGACCACGACGTGGGAGGACCTCTGGCGGGGACGTCAACAACAATATCGGACATCGCTTCATAAATCACCTAATTGTGCTGTGGGATGCTTACTCGGAGGTGAGTGCCTCTCAAAGTCAGTCATATAAGGTGTACAGTGGTTTTTTTTTTTTTTTTATATAGTAATTAGCTTTGAACATAAGTAATTAAAATACGAAAAAGTAGCTCAAGAGCCTCAGCTTGGTACCAGCTTCTCACACCTGTGTGTGACATTACACCGCCACTGACTAGACCTACCCCCCCCCCCTCCTCCTCACCACAACAAGCCAGTGTAAACACACACACATGCACGCACGCACACACTGGTGACCGCTCACCCTCACTCACCCACCCTCACCCCTCACGTTCCCACGCCTTACAGTACCCCAAGACACCCCCCTACCCCTCCCCCTATACACAAACACCCCCGCACTCAACACACACACATACACACACACATACAAACACACACACACACACACACACACACACACACACACACACACACACACACACACACACACACACACACACACTCACACACACACACACACACACACACACACACACACACACCACACACACGCACGCACACACACACACACGCACACACACACAATCTCTCTCTGTACCCTCCCGCACTAACCCACCCCCACACACCCTCTCCATCCCCCTCCCTCACTTCCACCTTCCACCTCTCCCCATATACTCACACACCTCCTCTCTCTCTCTCTCTCTCTCCCCCCCCCTCTCTCTCTCCCCCCCCCCCCCTCTCTCTCTCTCTCTCTCTCTCTCTCTCTCTCTCTCTCTCTCTCTCTCTCTCTCTCTCTCTCTCTCTCTCTCTCTCTCTCTCTCTCTCTCTCTCTCCCCCCCTCTCTCTCTCTCTCTCTCCCTCCCCCTTTCTCTCTCTCTCTCTCCCTCCCCCTTTCTCTCCCTCTCCCCCTCTCTCTCCCTCTCCCCCTCTCTCTCACTCTCCCCCTCTCCCTCCCTCTCCCCCTCTCTCTCACTCTCCCCCTCTCCCTCCCTCTCCCCCTCTCTCTCCCTCTCCCCCTCTCTCTCCCTCTCTCTCCCTCTCCCCCTCTCTCTCCCTCCCCCCTCTCTCTCCCTCCCCCCTCTCTCTCTCCCTCCCCCCTCTCTCTCCCTCCCCCCTCTCTCTCTCCCTCCCCCTCTCTCTCCCCCTCCCCCTCTCTCTCCCCCTCCCCCCTCTCTCTCCCCCTCCCCCCCTCTCTCTCCCCCTCCCCCTCTCTCTCTCCCCCTCCCCCTCTCTCTCTCCCCCCCTCTCTCTCTCCCCCTCCCCCTCTCTCTCCCTCACCCCCTCTCTCCCTCCCCTTTTTCTCTCCCTCCCCTCTCTCTCTCCCTCCCCTCTCTCGCTCCCACCCCTCTCTCTCTTCCTCCCCCTCTCTCTCTTCCTCCCCCCCCCTCTCTCTCCCTCCCCTCTCTCGCTCCCACCCCTCTCTCTCTCTTCCTCCCCCTCTCTCTCTTCCTCCCCCCCTCTCTCTCCCTCCCCCCCTCTCTCTCTCTGTGTCTGTCTGTCTCTCTCTCTCTCTCTCTCTCTCTCTCTCTCTCTCTCTCTCTCTCTCTCTCTCTCTCTCTCTCTCTCTCTCACACACACACACACACACTCATAGGGAAATCATGGAAGGGAGACGAACTCTGACTGCCAAACGCAGGAAATTCACAACTGGAACAAACACAGAGGATGGGATGGAACAGGAAGCCTGGATGAAGGAAGTACTCCAGCAAATGCAGAATGAATTCAGTGAAGGACTGAGGGTAATGAGGGAGACAGTAGCCAACCTGCAAGATGATTTAAGGGCAGCAAAGGAGGAGATAAGATACCTAAAGGAGACTCTTCCACAATACCAGGCACAAACCGTACCCCAGGGAGATGGGAATGCTACTGTGGAGGGGACCACCACAACCCAGATCTCATTTGCTGAAATGCTTAAAAAGAGCCCTGAAGCTAGGTCTGCGGTTAAGGAAGTTGCCATGGAAGTGGCTTCCTCTCAGGAAGCAGCTAGATGTACTAGCCGGCTGATAGAGAGAAATAGAGCAGTAGTAGTAGCAGGCATTGAAGAACAAACAGGGACCAGACCAAAGGAGCGGAGAGACAAGGACAAAAACATGATTAAAGAGATCCTTAAAGAGGTAAGGATGGAGGGAGCTGAGCGAAATGTTGAAAAGGTTTTCAGGCTTGGAAAGTACAACAAGGACAGAGACCGAATGATAAAGGTGGTTTTCATGAGCGAAATCGCGAAAGAGGAACTGCTAGCAAGGAAGTGTTGTCTAAAAGGTGTAGAGAAGTTCAAGAAAATATTCCTGCAGAGGGATATGACAAGGGAAGAGAGAATACGGACAGCAGACGCGAGGAAGGAGCGCAGGAAGAGAGAAGGAAATCAGAGTACCACAACCCAGAACCCTACAATCCCAGAGGGAAGTGGAGAACCCTCCTCAAACAGTGCAACAGCCACAGGGATTGGGGCACCACCCCCAAATTCTACCCAACAGACACCCAACCTGCCCCATCCCCTGTCAGCCCCCCACTAAGTACCCACCTAGGGCACCCTCCCCCCACCCACCCCCCACCCCCCACTCACCCCCCTTCTCCCCCTCACCCCTCTCCCCAGGACCTCCCTTCTCCCCCATCCCCCATGCCCTCCCTTCTCCCACATGCCTTCCCGTCTCTCCCACCCCCATGCCCTCCCTTCTCCCCCTCCCCCCTAAGCCCCCCACTCTCCCCCACCCCACCTAAGTCTTCCCCTCTCCCCCACTCCCCTAAACCCTCCCCTCTTCCTCACCCACCTCAGCCCTCCCTTTTCCCCCACGCCCCCCAAGCCCTCCACCCTTTTCTCTTCCCCCAAGCCCCCCCATCTCCCCTATCCCCTCCTCCACCAATCCCCCCGTGCCAGGTCCCCCCAGCTCCCACTCACCCCAGATCCCAAAGGTCCCCCCCAGAAAAGAAGCAGAAGAGAGTCAGTTTCAGGGTGATGTACTCGAACATAGATGGGATCACAAGCAAGACAAGTGAACTAAGGGAAAGAGCACAAGAAGTTAACCCAGATGTAATCGGACTCACTGAAACAAAACTCTCTGGAATCATAACGAATGCCGTGTTTCCCCAGGAGTATACAGTAATAAGGAAAGAGAGGGAAGGTAGAGGAGGAGGCGGAGTGGCCCTACTCATGAGAAGGGAATGGAGTTTTAAGGAGATGGCCATCCCGGGCTGTGAGGAGTTCAGAGACTACATAGCAGGCACCATAACAATGGGAGGACCAAGAATAGTAGTAGCAGTAATATACAACCCTCCACCAAATGACAGGAGACCAAGTCAAGAGTATGAAAACAACAACAAGGCAGTTAACACTATAATTGAGAGGGCAGCCTCTGCTGCCTGTAGAAATAGATCCCACCTGCTCATCATGGGCGACTTCAATCACGGAAAGATTGACTGGGAGAACAAGGAACCGCATGGAGGCGAGGATACGTGGAGAGCCAAACTATTGGAGGTGGTGACAAGCAACTTTTTAACGCAGCATGTCGGAGAACCCACAAGGATGAGAGGCAATGATGAACCAGCGAGACTCGACCTAGTCTTCACTCTGAACGACTCCGACATAAGAGAAATCGGTTTTGAGGACCCAGTAGGAATGAGCGACCACAGTGTACTGGTGTTTGAGTACTTGATTGAAGAAGGGTTATTGAACTCGAGGAGGGATACCGAAACCAAAAGGTTAGCATACCGAAAGGGAAACTATGAGGGGATAAGAAAATTCCTAACAGATATAGCATGGGAAACAGAGCTCAGGGGAAAGACGGCCCAAGATATGATGGATTACATCACGCAGAAGTGCAAGGACGCAGCAAACAAGTTTGTCCCAGTCCAAAAGGAAAACAGAGAAATGAAGATGAGAAACCCATGGTTTAATCAAAGATGTAGGCTAGCTAAGCAGCAAAGTAAAAGGGCATGGAGAAACTATAGGAATAACAGGACACTGGAGAGCAGAGAAAGATACCAGAATGCCAGGAATGAATATGTCAGGATGAGAAGAGAGGCAGAAAGACAATACGAAAATGACATCGCAAGCAAGGCAAAGACTCAGCCTAAATTGTTGCATAGCCACATTAGGAGAAAAACAACAGTAAAGGAACAGGTTATGAGATTAAGGATAGGGGCGGAAGGATTCACTACAAATGACAAGGAAGTGTGTGAGGAATTGAATAAGAAATTCCAGGAGGTCTTCACCTTAGAACAAGGAGAAATTCCAGAGGTAAGTGAGGGAATAGCTAACCAGGAACCACTGGAAGAGTTTGAGATTACCAGTGGGGAAGTAAGGAAGTGTTTACTAGAGTTGGACGTGACGAAGGCTATAGGCCCAGATGGAATCTCCCCTTGGGTTCTAAAGGAAGGAGCAAGAGAACTGAGCCTACCACTCTCCATAGTGTATAACAAATCACTGGCAACAGGGGAACTGCCAGATACTTGGAAAGCAGCTAACGTAGTCCCGATATACAAGAAAGGGGATAGACAGGAGGCACTGAACTACAGGCCAGTGTCCCTAACCTGCATACCATGCAAGCTGATGGAGAAGATTGTGCGAAAAAAACTAGTGGAGCATCTGGAGCGAAGGAACTTTGTAACACAGCATCAACATGGGTTCAGGGATGGCAGGTCCTGCCTCACAGGGTTACTTGAATTCTACGACCAGGCAACAAAAATAAGGCAAGAAAGAGAAGGGTGGGCAGACTGCATATTTTTGGATTGTCAGAAAGCCTTTGATACAGTGCCACACAAGAGGCTAGTGCGAAAGTTGGAGATGCAGGCTGGAGTGAGAGGGAAGGTACTCCGGTGGATAGAGGAATACCTAAGCAACAGGAGACAACGAGTCTGTGTGAGGGGTGAGGTCTCAGATTGGCGAGACGTCACAAGTGGAGTCCCGCAGGGGTCAGTCCTTGGACCTATACTGTTTCTGGTATATGTAAATGATCTCCCAGAGGGTATAGATTCGTTCCTCTCAATGTTTGCCGACGATGCAAAAATTATGAGGAGGATTGAAACAGAGGATGATAGTAGGAGGCTACAAGATGACCTGGATAGACTGAGTGAATGGTCCAACAAATGGCTGTTGAAGTTCAACCCGAGTAAATGCAAAGTAATGAAACTAGGCAGTGGAAACAGGAGGCCAGGCACAGGATACAGAATAGGAGATGAAGTACTTAATGAAACAGACAGAGAGAAAGATCTAGGAGTTGATATCACACCAAACCTGTCTCCTGAAGCCCACATAAAGAGAATAACGTCTGCGGCATATGCGAGGCTGGCTAACATCAGAACGGCGTTCAGGAACCTGTGTAAGGAATCATTCAGAATCTTGTACACCACATATGTAAGACCAATCCTGGAGTATGCGGCCCCAGCATGGAGCCCGTACCTTGTCAAGCACAAGACGAAGCTGGAAAAAGTCCAAAGGTATGCTACTAGACTAGTCCCAGAACTAAGAGGCATGAGTTATGAGGAAAGGCTGCGGGAAATGCACCTCACGACACTGGAAGACAGAAGAGTAAGGGGGGACATGATCACAACCTACAAAATCCTCAGGGGAATCGACCGGGTAAACAAGGACGAACTTTTCAACACTGGTGGGACGCGAACAAGGGGACACAGGTGGAAGCTGTGTACCCAAATGAGCCACAGAGACGTTAGAAAGAACTTTTTCAGTGTCAGAGTAGTTAGCAAATGGAATGCATTAGGAAGTGATGTGGTGGAGGCTGACTCCATTCACAGTTTCAAATGTAGATATGATAGAGCCCAATAGGCTCAGGAATCTGTACACCAGTTGATTGACGGTTGAGAGGCGGGACCAAAGAGCCAGAGCTCAACCCCCGCAAGCACAATTAGGTAAGTACAATTAGGTAAGTACACACACACAATTCCTCGGGCAGCTTTTTCTTGTCTAACAAAGCTGTAAATCTTGAAAACACAAGAGGAAGATCAGAAAGAAGTTAGCAACAACCTGCTGAATTACAACAAATAACTATCTCGTATATGCAAGATAATGTTTTTCCTCCTCTTACTATTTTATGCTCTAACATAAAACACATGAAAATTATCACAATATCTTTATAAGTTTTAGCAATATTCTTCAGTCAAGTGTGGTGACAATGGTATACTGGCACACCAGTAACTTAAGTATACAGTAGTGTTCATGTAATCCCTGTACAGTACTGTATAATGAAGCTGTAATGTAAAGTAAATGAGAATTGTTTAAATTCTGATCAACTTACAGGAAAGCCCAACTTCTGTACAATCCGAGCGTATTTCCTTGCAGCTAATCTGGAGTCATCTTCACTCTTTGCTCCTGTACATACCATTTTCCCAGAGGAAAAGATAAGTGCCGTTGTTCGGGGTTCACGAATTCTCATGATGACGGCTGCAAAACGTTTGGGATTATATTCGGCATTACGAGCATGCAAAGCTATTTTCTTTAGATCGAGCTTACAATTTAAGTTGACTGTAGAAACGATGTTCCTGTAAAAGACAAGGGGGTCTTACTTGTACCTGTCATTACATGTTAAATGCTAGGAAATTTTAGAGTCTATCCATGTAACATATTGCAATGTATAATCAAATATTTAATCCATCTGTGCATTAATAAGTACCTCATCATACATATTAAATAAATATTTCACTATCAATATTAATAAGGTATCTGCTCTAAATATTTGTGATAATGATTCTATGACATTACAGTGTGCACATGACAACTTGTTCCACAGAACTACATACAGTATAACCCTACTTTCAAACTATGGTAATGTTTACCTAGTTTTTTCTTCCAAATCTAAACCTGAACAAATTTTAAATAATTGTTTTGTGTTCTAGCTTGGGTGAATACTTTCATAACTTGTTTATATCCACCCTAGTTAAACCCTTCTCCTCCACTTGTACACTTCAGTCATATTCCTTTTTACTGTATCTTCATCTCCTAATGCCCAGGAATAACTTTGCCATCATTCTCTATTTACAGTACAGTGAATGTTAAAAATTCCTGACCAATACACATGATGCAGCCTGTTTCTAACAAAGAATTAGTCTAAATGATGTTAAGTCAGAGTGGGAAAATGTAAGTGGAGTGCCTCAAGGCTCTGTCCTGAGACCTCTGTTATTCATAATACATAAATGATTTAAATTCAGGTTTGAGCAGCAATATTTGCAAATTTGCCGATGATACAAAAATCGGGAGGGAAATAAACACGGAAAAAGACTCGCTATCACTTCAAAACGATCTAAATAGGGTTTTGAAATGGTCAAAAGATTGGCAGATGCAGTTTAATGCTGACAAATTTAAGGTTTTGAGGCTAGGTGGTAATGATAGAGTTAAGATATGAGCTAGATGGTATCGAGATTGCGAAGTCGGATTGCGAAAGGGATCTTCGAGTTATGATTAGTATGAAATTAAAACCAAAGAATCAATGTATAAATGTTCGTAATAAGGCAAACAGGACAATGGGATTTATTAATCGAAGCGTTAGTAACAAGACACTTTGTGTTCTTCAGCTATATCTTACTCTTGTTAGGCCCCATTTAGATCATGCAGTTTAGTTTTGGTCGCCATACTATAGAATGGATATAAATTCACTAGAACGCGTCCAGCGAAGGATGACAAAGTTAATCCCCCAAATTAGAAACCATCATATGAAGAAAGATTGACAACCTTAAATTACATTCTCTAGAAAGGCGAAGAATTAGGTGTGACATGATGGAGGTGTACAAGTAGATGAATGGACATAACAAATTGGATATTAATAGGGTATTAAAAGTATCAACACAAGACAGAACACGAAACAATGGGTATAAATTGGATAAGTTTATATTTAGGAAAGACCTGGGTAAATACTGGTTCGGTAGCAGGGTTGTTGATTTGTGGAACCAATTACTATGCAACATAATAGAAGTAGGATCCCTAGATTGTTTCAAGCGTAGGTAGACATACTATATATGAATGAGATTGGGTGGATATTAAAGGAGCTGCCTCGTATGGGCCAATAGGCCTTCTGCAGTTACCTTCATTCTTATGTTCTTATTAATAAATGACACTATTTATGCCAACTATTAGTTGAATGTGAAAAAATTTACTGCAGCACCCACAAAAGTTCACATTTTGTACTATTAATTTTGTGTAGGGCATTAGAAAAGGCAACCAAATCTAAAGTTACCTTGGCCTGGTATAGCACAAGCTAAATTAGGACTAAGATGGCATATATTAGGGCCTAGGTTTGCTAATTTAGGCTTAGGATAGGATAGGTTGTATGTCATTTTGAGTATTACAATAATGTAGTGGGGTCTCTATTTATGATGGTAATCCATTCCCAGAGACGTATCGTAAGTCGAAATATCATAAGTCGAAGCAATTTTTCCCCATAAGAAATAAAGGGAATTGGATTAATCCGTTCCACACCCACAAAAATATTAACTTAAAAATACATTTTATGCTGAAAACAATTTTTTTCTCTAACTACAATACAGTACATATGTTTATCTTACCTTTATGGAGGACTTTTGATGCGTATGGAAGATGGTGAGGAGGGGGGAGGAGAAGAGGTGTTACTGTTTGGAAGGAGAGTCCCCTTCCATTATAACATCAGGCAGTGATTACTTTTCTGGTAAATAAACATGGAAAAAGGAGGAATCCCCTACTCTATTTTAAACTTAGACCCAAATATCACAGAAACAAGGTTATCACGTATAGCCAAACTCAATTACGGGCTCACCATAGCCCGTGCTACATGGACACTTTGTTCTGAGTAGCTAAATCAGTAACAACAACAACATACTTTTCTGGGGTACACTCTCTCCTACGTTTTGTCTGCATACCACTAGGACCTGGTCGTGATTCACTGCTTGTTTGTCTCACTAAAAACCTTTCCATAGATTTTTGTTTTTCCATACATTTTAATTTTTGTCGGTAGTGAGGCATCACAGTCTCATTAAAAAGGTTAAGGCAACGGCCTACTGCACTGTGATTTGGGCGAGTCGTTTCAGCAAAAGTTTGCAATTCTTCCCATGCTGCACACATATTCTTAACGAGGAAGGAACATTCTGTACTGTCTCCTCCTCCCCTGAAGAAATTTCCTCAGCTGTCTCTCGTTGCTGCTCCTTGTGACGTTCCTTGGTGGTCAGTTCTTTGCTGTGTTCCTCCACCAGCTCGCAACACACAACACTTGTGTTGTGTGTTGCGAGTCTGTGTTGCGATTACTGTGTTAGTGTTTAGTGCGATTACTTAGTGTTGCGATAAAAAGTCTGTGTTGCGATTACTGTGTTAGTGTTTAGTGCGATTACTTAGTGTTGCGATAAAAAGTCTGTGTTGCGATTACTTAGAACATTATGAATGCCACTTTTTTTTCTAAATTTCTCAAACAATCCCCTGCTCACCTTAAACTCTTTCACATTTGCATCATTTGAATCACTCATTCCAGGGGTTTTCTTTAAAAGGTCTTCATGCAATTTCCTTGCTTTTTCACAAATGATGGCCTCTGAAACTATCGCCTGCTAACGCCTTGCTGTGTATCCAAATTAATAATAACTGTTCAACATCCGCAAGTGTTTGTGTTCTATGTTTCGTAATTATTGATACGCCTTTTGCCACTTTAGCACTCATAATGTCCTTTTTCTTACCAAGTATGGTGGATATCGTTGACAGATTTGTTGTACTGCCTAGCTAGTTCAACAACCCGCACACCATCTTCATATTTACAAATGATCTCGTTTTTGCTCTATGGTCATCGTTACATGGTTTTCATATGTTGAACTTTACCACTGACTTTCTTGGGACCCATGGCGTGATATATAATAATTAGTTTTATGTTCAAAAAGCAAAAAAAATCACCACAAAAATGGAATTTCTTATAGGCGTGATTGTCACTAAGCTGGCAGCTCTAGTAAACTGAGGCAGGTCGGCCCGCATGACCGAAAACCGCGCGCTCGGTCGACCCGAACGTGTACCAACAAATATCGTTAGTCAACAACACTATCGCAAGTCAAGTCACATTTTTCGATCAAATTTACATCGTAACTCGAAATTATCGAAAGTCGGGGCAATCGTAAGTCGAGGTGCCACTGTACAAGATTTGAACTTTTGGGTTTAAAAGTCTGTGTACATTTAACCAAGAGTTCCTATAAATACTATAATTTTTGGATGGGTTGTATGATGGAAATTTAGAATATTGTAACAAACAAATATTGTTCATCGTTACACTTTGGTGCTTAGCCCCGATTTTCATTCAACGACAATCTTTTCTTGACTGGACACTCGTTCATTGACAGTCATTCATTGCAATTTGGCTGCTCATTCATTGACAGTCATTCAATGCCTGACTGACTCCTTTTATATATCTTGGCATCGTTCTGTATATGTAATAGCTTTTATATATTACATTTCCACTGGCTACCTACATCATATTACTTCATTTTCTTGAATGTACTCTTGTCCCTAGTTAACAGTACTTGGGTCATATTTATGGTCTTTTACTTGCATATTTGCATACTTCATACAACAAGGTTCACGAGAGCGGTGTTTCTTAGTGTGCATATTGGCCATAACACTAATAGTGCTAGGCTAGACTATGTATGTGTTCGGATTCCTGATCTTGCACAGTGCCAGTGTTCAGTTATAGAACTGTTTTACTTCCTCTTCTCCTTGTACGATATTACAAGCTGATCTGTTGACATGTCGGCAGGTGGAGGTAGATCTCTTATCAACTACTCTTGCCCCCCTAAATCTCATTGTCATTAGCACGAGAGGAACTAGGATTTCCAGCCCTGGCTGCGGATTTTTATTTGTATTTCTTTTACGTACTGAATCTTTGTATTTTAGTGCAGTACATGACCTCCAGTGTTCTCTTCCTCCATAAATCGGTGGCACATGTGTCGTCTGCTCTGCTGGAGCCGTTTCCTCTGTTCCTGCGGGATGCAGTGTTGCAACTTTTCGATTCACGTCTTGCATGTCGGCTAGTGGTGCTCGTTTCCTCGTTTGCTTCTGCCTGGGCCCTTGCTCTTCGGTTTTTGTCGCCATTTGTCCTAGCTGTTTGCGGAGTCTGCAGTTGGGCAGTTTCTGCAAGCTGCTGCTTCTAGTTGTCGTCCGTGTCGGACTTGTTGGTCCTTCGGCGGTCCTGGGAGGGGGTTCCTCCCGGTCGGGGCGTTTCTGCTCGCCAGGGATTTGGTTCTTTCCCGGCTCGCCGGGTTTGGATTCATGGTGCCCTAGCAGAGGTTTCATCTAGTTCCCTAATAACCTTGGTTCAGGCGCTGTTTGCTCAGTGTTCGCAACCAGGGTTTTTTTCCATGGCGAGATGGAAAACCTAAAATCTAAAAACTTCCTCTTTCAGATGCTCGGTCCAGTCTGTTACGTGGCTGGTTCAATCTTCTCTTCAAATCTTCACTTCAGGTACTTTTAACTCGAGTCTAACTCCATCTGTTTGGTGATCAGGTGGCTTTGTTGATGGTGTCCCACCTGTGTGCTGCATCTCAGTGGCAGTATGTGGTTTACTGGCGATACTTTTTCCTTTTCGTTTCATCGTAGGTTTACTGGGCTTTTTGTTGCAGTGGTCTTGTCCTTTCTCTCGTGGTGGTTCAGGACCGTCATTTTGTGCGGCATACTGTCGCCTTGTCTCGTGCGGCTCTGGCGGAGCCGCTAAAGCTTGCTTTCGGATTTGATGTTTCTTCTGCACTGTTTCGCAAGCTGTCTCAGGCGTTGTTTCACCTCCGGCCAGGTCATGTGCTGCCTGAGCCATTCTGGTCTTGGCCTGGGTGCACTCTTCTCTTTCCCTCGGTTTGATATGGCTCCTTCAGTTCGAGAATGTTTCTTGAAGGCTTCTGCTCCTTTGGGTTCTGGTGTCCAGTTTGTTCGTTTGCAGCCATCTCTTTTTTTTCTGGCAAGGCTGGGCCGGCTGTTTTCCGGAGGGGTCCCTGGGGTTGTTGATGCTTGGTTGGTTTGGCCGGGGGTGCATCTTGTGTCAGGTTGTGGTTTACAGACATTGCCTGCATGCCGCGGCCTCTGTCGCCCTGGACGTGCTTTGAGTTGCCCGGGTTACCTTCATCCCTGTTCCAGGGTTTGGGATTCCTGGGTTGTCTGCAGGGGTCGTTTTGTGTTGCCAGGTGTCTTGCTTTCGGGCGTGTGGTTTCCACTTCCCGGGTTTGTCCCTCTTTTGTCCTTCTTTGGGTAGTTAACTCCAGGGAAATGAAGGGGCTCCCCCTCGAGAAAACCAGCGTTGAATGTAATGAAACACCAGTTTCTGGGCGAGACCCGGAGGCTCCCCGACATCCCCCCTACCTCCGGTCAGCGGTTCTTTTCACGTGTTTTGACATCCAGCCTAAGAACCGACAGGCTCAGGTAGCCGGCAGGGGATCTGGGGCTCCTTGGGGGGGGGAGGGGTTGTGCAGACAGCGGCACGTTTGAGGCGAGATGAAGTCATGCTCGATTGATCGTTTTTCTTCACAGAGTTCTATCCTCTCGTTCAGCATTTGGTAGCATTTCATCACCAGAATGGGGAAAGGGGTGTTTTGGGATTTCTATCTTTCTGGGTGCCCAACCCGGTCGATGGCAGAGTACTTCTAAACCACATATAAGGTGTCTCTATAGGCCATTGCTCCTCGGGCCTCTCTGAGGGGGCAGGTTCCAGCTTGGAGTTCTAGGCCTACTGGGGACTACATGTACTCAAACTCCATGTACTGATGCCCAAAGCTTATACATTCGTATCAGCTGGATAGCTCCAAGGAGCCTCACCCAGAAAATGGTGTTTCATTACATTCAACGCTGGTTTTTTGCAATATAATAAATATCCAGAAAACAAATATTTTTATGTGTTTATACTGTCATTTGAGAACATTGTGGAAGAGCAAGAGAAAGGAAGACACTTCCTCAAGACACAAGCAAGAAACCACAGTGACCAATCACCCAAAAAGTCTCAAACACAGCACCGAGGGTCAGAAAATGTGCCAAATGGGTAAAATCTCAATAAATGTAAACTCAAAACCAAGGCTTCACTGCAAGATCCAGGGAAGGTTCTGCAAACCAAAACTCAGGGAAACTAGATTGCAGAAATCTGCCGTGAGCAGAACCAAGCAACAAATCTGGGCTATGAAAATTATCCCAAGGGAAAGGACAGAGGAGGCCTCAGGGAGGGAAGATAAACTTCACTGGAAAATAACCCCCTCAGGCCTAGCTAAAACAAAGACACAATGAGGAAGATAGGGCAAACCTAGGACCTTTCCAAACAAATTCCCCTTTCTTCCCCAGAAGTTGGGATTTCTCAATTTTGGGTCAATCTCTAAGCTCTCTTTTTCTTGTAGAAAAAGCCACGTTCTGGTCCTGGCTCCTGTTAGGCAAGGGTGGGTCTCGGATGCCTGGTGCAGCTCCTTAAGGCTCGGCTGTAGCAGCACTTACAGTGTCTGGGGTAAACCAATGGAATACGCTTGCAGAAAATATGAACGAATCACAGCTTCAAACCAGATATCAGAGCATTAGAATTTACAAAGGTATAAATGCACCAGGTTCAAGGGATCAGAGTTGGGGCCCTAAAGCTACTGCAATTTCATTCCTTACAGACACAGGCAGGAAACCAAGGCAAGCACATACTGTAGCTGTGGAACGATGGCTGGATCATTGGAATGTGGGGTCATGGGAGTCATGGGTCCCCCACCTGGAGTGGAGGGTCCTGTGGCTGGCCCAAACATGCCTGCACCCACTTGTGATCCGCCTCCTACTACAGGTGACATCATACTCTGAAATGTCAACGAGTGACAATTAAAAATTAAATAGTCAAATTTCCTCAAGTTAATATAAACGACTAAAAAATATCAAAATACTGATGCAAATCAAAATTAAGGAGTAATTATTACCTAGGGTAAAAATAACCAAGAAAAGCACTAAATAATTTTGTATATTTTACCAAAATGCATTTTTTTTCAGTGCAGTTGAAATGCATAACAAGAAAGTATTGTGTCAGCACAGGTGTTAAGTGTTTTCCTGTCTGCAATACACTTAACCCTTTGGTGAAGAGGTCGACTCATGAAAAGCAGACCAAAATTACAATAAGTGATCACAGTCCACCTGCCTAAAAAATGTTTCCAAATCATATAAAGATCAAACAGGTCCTCTGGCCTTCATAAGAACCCCCTGGGCCTGGCAAATATTACCAGCTGTTGTTGGTAGAATAAATTATCACCCCAATGCAGTAGCACCAATAATCAGCTATTATGCTTCCTTCAAACAACTCTTACTTCACACTCATTACACAAAAAAAAAATAATAATAATTCCCCCCCCCCCCCAATCCGACAGTCAGGGACAGGAAGCCTGTTAGGCTTATCGACATTCCCACAGATGCAACCCCCAACAGTTGCCCAAATCCTGGGTACCTATTTACTGTTAAATGAACTAAAAAAATTTAAAAAAGAATTATCAAAACTTATCTGATGTGAAATTTCAAGTCCAAGTTAACTAAAGAAAAATGTTATGAGTAACACCATATATAAAACTCTTTGTTGCATACAATGTTTTGTTTGTGATGAACTTAAAAAAGTCACCACACTTTGAATGGCTCATTCAGAGTTACATTACACCTTGGTACAAGTTCAGCCTTGTGCCATAGGACACGTCTTCACATCTCTGTCAGCAACAACAACAACTCACAACTAACCGGAGTGTGTGGCTGCATCAGGCTGTGGGGTGTGAACCCACTACTGTAAGTCTGTTGCGTCATCTGCTGTTGCTGCCCTTGCTGCTGTGACTGTTGCTGCTGATTGTGCTGTTGTGCAGATTGCTGCTGCTGTTGCTGCTGAGCAGACGGGAGAATCATCTCTTCCTCACCCATTGCAGGTGCCAGGGGTGTCCCAATACTTGGGATACTGAATCCCGGAGAGGGCAGCATGTGATCCATGATGTCGGTAGTGGCAACAACTTAAACTCTGAAAGTAACAAACAAAAATAATAAGTTGTTTTATATCCATCTCACTGACAAACTCAAATTAAAAAAAAAAAGATATTGCATCTATAAATTGAAGAAGAAAATCACACCTATAATTACTAACAATTACAGATAGTAGGCCAAGTAAATAAACTAATTACTAATCTGCCCTAGAGCTTTAATCATGTATAGTATTATAAATATCAGATTATTTTTGCATTCAGCATATCACTGTTTTTTTAAAACCAAGAGATAAACCACCTTCCATTGCAACAATCAACCACGGAGCAGTCAACAAAGAATGGCGATCATCATCTTCAGAGATTTTGCATCATGTGCTGCACCGATATGCATAAAAAACCAGCGTTGAATGTAATGAAACGCAAGTTTCTGGGCGAGACCCGGAGACGCCCCGGAGCTAACCGGGCTGATATGAATGTATTGGACCCTGGCATCAGTCAATGCACATCGAGTTTTAGGCCTACTGGGGACCACAAGCCAGAACTTTGCTTCCTCAGAAAGACACAAGGAGCAATGGCCTATAGACACTCCCGTGTGGTTGGAAGCATTCTGTCTGCCATCGACCAGGTCAGGCACCCAGAAAGGCAAGCGCCTCAAGTCAAACCCCTATTCTGGTTAAAATATTGCTACTGAAAGCCAAACTAACGGACAGAACTCCCCAAATGAAAACGAGCAAATGAGCATGACGTCACCGGGTCGCTGTCTGCGCAAACATCTCCCCCACCTCCCCAGGAGGGAAAAGAGAGAGCCCCAGACCCCCATGCCGGCTATTCACCCTGCAGTTCTGAGGCTGGATGTCAAAAATCCGCCAAACGGAGGGAGTGATGCCGGGAAGCTTCAGGTCTCACCCAGAAACTGGCATTTTACTACATTCAACGCTAGCTTTCTGGCGATAGTCCCTTCGACTCCCGGAGCTACTTACCGAAAGAGAAAACAAGAGGGACTTACCTGAGAGGCGGTCGGCCCTCGCTCCTCAACGCGAAGTCAAGACAACTGGCTGCAACCACCCATCCACAGCAACAACCTGACTAGATGACTAGGCCCAGGAACAATGACAAGGTAGCAAACGGCCAGGACCCTGTTCGATCTCCAAAAACCACGTGCCCAAATGTCAGCCCAAGACATGTTACCAAAGATGGCAGCCAGCGCAGTAAACTTACGAACGTCATGGGCACAAGGATAGACTGCAGGCTGGCTGGACCGAATAACACTGCAGACGACCTGGAAGACCTGAACCCTGGAACAGGGAAGGGGGGAAACCGGATCAACCCAAAGCGCATCCCTGGCCCTGGAGGCCGTGGCTCGCAGGTAACGGCAGAGCCGCAACCGGACACAAGACATGAAGCACCCTTGGCCTAACCAACCAAGCACCAACAACACAAGGACCCGTCCGGAAAGCAGCAGCACTCATTCTTCGCCAGAAAAGGAAATGGCTGCAAATGAACAAACCTATTACCAGGACCAAAAGAGCAGAAACTCCTGCGCCGGAGAAGAGCATGATGCTCCCCCAACCCGACCCCCAGAGGCCAATGCCAACAGGAAAACAATCCTTAACCAAAGGGGCCAATACAAACCGAGGAGACGAAAGAAAAGAGCCCCCCTGTCCAACGACCAGGACGGCTCAGATGGCACTTGAGCAGACCGAAGGTGAAACAATGCACGAGACAGCTTGCAGAACGGTGCAGAAGTAACATCAATGCCGAACACAAGCTGCAGTGACTCCGCCAGTGCCACACAATATGAAGCAACAGTATTCGGAATAAGACGATGGTACTGAAACAACCACTAAAGAAAGGACAAGACAACCCTATCAGAGACCAAAGGAAACCTATGAAGGGATATGAAATAACGGAAGGACCACCAGGAAATTTCATACTGCCACTGAGACGAAGCACGCAGGTGGGACACTGTAGCGAGTAATCCTAATACTCGCTCCATTATCTCATTATCTTAATGGCATAACTAATTACACATGCTATAATCCTATCCCTATTTACAGGTAACGGTTTTTCCACCCTCCTATCTTACTGTGAGGTGTAGTCATCGTATTTAAACAAGCGATTTGATGAATAGCGGACAGTACAATCTCCAGTCAAGAATGTAGTACTCGGTGTAGGCAGTTCTAATCGACCCAAGACGCTACAGCTTCGACACAGAGCAGGCAGCAAACTACGACCTCATCCAGCTACAACGCTCTCCCACATAGAGCTCCGCGACTCCGGCCACGCTCGGCTTTCTGCTCTGCTTCAGGCTTCGTCTCAACGTCTACGACACTGCTGTATCCAGGACTACTAAATAAATATGAAACTCACTAAACACTGTATCTAATCAACCCAACAACGTAACATAATCGTACGTTACAACACCATCAACGAAGCCACCTGCTCACCATACAAGTGGTGATAGAATCTAGTCAGAAACACCAGACACGAAGACTCAAGAAGATCGAATCAGCCACATAACGGACTGGACCGATCTGCTGAAAGAGGCGGAGCTGTGGGAAGACCCTTGGGGTTTGGACACTGAGCAATCAGCGCCTGAAACCAAGGCTGGGCCGGCCACCAAGGGGCCAGAAGGACAAGTCTCCCTTGGTAAAAATCCCTCCGGCAGGAAACCCACCGGAGGGATGAGGTTGTTTCAACAATGCCCAAGCGAACCCACTTCGAGATGACCTGACAGTGCAGGAGAAGAAGCCTGCCCCGCCAACTCTGAATCGCCCAAAGGTTGATGGGCTACCCAACGCAAGCCACAAGAAACGACCCAACAAATCCTAACAAATCGTGGGACCAGGCGTGGGCAAACAACGCGAGCCTAACCCCCCCCCACCCCCACCCCCCCGTCAATGGGACGAATTGCGAAAGGGTCAATGTCCTTTACAAGAAGCCAACCAACAAGCAGAGCGATTACCGCGCTGACCGGACGCCGCCGGCTTCGAAGGCTGCACTGGTTTAGAAACTGTCACTACTGGCCCACCACGATAGGAGAAATCCAGAGCCCTTGCATGACCCTTCTGGGAAGAACTGGAACAATGGGGGCCCACTGGTCAGACCAGAAGCACCGACTGGAGGAACGGGCTTGAATGCTGCCAGCGCCACACCGGATGGAGCATTCCAAGGTTCCCCGAAACGGCCCGAGTCTCACTATTTGCCCCTCACTATTATTTGCATCTGACTATCTCACCCTGCCCCAACTCCGAAACTCTCAGACGCTCCGGAGCGGAAGCAGGGGAAAAGGAACAGGATGAACAACAACAGGGAAAGGACAAGGGGATGCAGACGAAATCAAAGTCGAGGCGCCTAATACCCCAAAGTCCGGGTCCCTATAACCAAAGGGGGGCAGGCTTGAGGCATCCGGGTGAGCAACTAACCTAGCATGCTGCAGCAGCCTAGAATGCGCATGCAACGCCAAAGCCACCTCCACCCGAATATCATGACCTCATCTCCAGAATGACATAGCTGCCCTGGAGAAGGTGCAACACTGGGCAATAAAAATCATTCCAGAGCTAGGTCAACTTACATATCAGAATGGTTGAGGGGCTCAGGGCTAACAACACTGCAGACCAGGCATGACTCGGTGGATCTCATTGGATCTCATTGAAACTTAAAATACTGAACAATTTGGAGGAATGTTGAACTGCTCACTTTCTTCAGAAGGTCAGGTGTAATGCAAACAAGGAACAACGGTTTCAAGCTCAGTAAGCCACAATGAGAACAGAAGATGATTTTTTCACCCACAAGGTTATAAACCCAAGGAACTGCCTACCCGCCAAAGCCATAACTGCCAAAAACTCTTAAATTTTAAAGTACAACTGGAAAAGATCATGAAAGCATATAGGGAGACCTTCAAGAAGCTGCCGGCTTCCTGTCCTCATTGAGGACAGGAAGTGGCATTGTTATCGG
Organism: Procambarus clarkii; assembly: GCF_040958095.1. Lineage (NCBI taxonomy): Eukaryota > Metazoa > Arthropoda > Malacostraca > Decapoda > Cambaridae > Procambarus > Procambarus clarkii. The sequence continues at coordinate 15,520,606 of NC_091192.1, forward strand.
GGTCACTAGTGTTAGTGGCCCTCAGGCAAATATTTATTCTACTGAACTTTTAAGTGTGTAGTATGGAGTATAAACATGTAAATAGTGTTTGTCGAAGTGAGCAAGTGGGAGTGGAAATGATAAAAACATTATAAACTGGTGAATAATATACCATATTGGTTAGTATACTAGTGAAATGCACATACAGGTATTTGTGTTTATGATGTTTCATACCTGTTAGTGCATCATTATGATAGCATATTGCACAATATCAGTAAACAAACAAAAAAAGTGGACGACATTCATAAAATATTATAAATAAATAATTGTGGCAATTCTTGCTGCTTAAATAGCACGACCCACTCCAGGTGATGCCTCCTCGAACGCCCAGGAAATTGTGATGCCATGGCAACATTCTGTCACTTCACTACAGCCAAAGTATGTGCGATATTGATTTTATTTATGCCTTCACATTAACAGGGAACCCATTTTAACAATATTAACACAACAAATTTTGTTTCAAATCATTTTTCTTGTGCACCAGAGGGTCTCTTGTAATGCTTGTGCAGTAAGAGGGTTAAAAAATCTATTGAACACGACACATCCGGGCACATTCATCCTCCTCAAAATCAAAAGAGGACAAGGATTTTTTATTTGCCCAATAGCAACCAAGAAGGATGGCAAGGACAAGACACGGTGTGACCGGGATGCCACGAAAAGGAGCAAATTCGAGGACCATCGTCGTTTGAGATCATTAGACGAGCAAAATACATTGACATTAACTGTCCAACTTGCAAACTATTTTCAGCATCAGATAACGAAGAGTCGCTCAGTTCATCTCAAGCTTTATCAGATGGTAAAGTGCTTATCGAAGCACCTGTGTAGCATCAGCACGTCTGAAGTTGGCTGATGCACAGCTTGCTCCACTACTCCTATACTACACTCAGGTGCCAGCACACACCTAACAGCACACGTGAGCACCAGCAGCACACACCTGTCAGTGTGTGTGCAGCTCCACCGCTGTCCTGTGAGCCTCCACACCACCACAACTGAGGTAAACTCTCACAGCCTCACAACTCACCCACTAACCCGTCGCTGCCCCGCTACATGTAAACAAACCTCGAACACTGTCTACAATTTATTAATTAACAACTGAACCAAACCTCCTCTTTATTTGACGTTGATAACTGCAATATTTAAAAAAAAATGAGCATATTATTTTATTTTTATTTTATTTTATTTACCTGTATTTTAGATTTTACTGGAAACGTTTGTAACAGGGACTTTGTGTATAAAATAATAATAATAATAATAATAATAATAATAATAATAATAATAATAATAATAATAATAATAATAATAATTTATTTAGTACCAGTACATACATAGTTGCAGCGTTACAGTACAAACATTCTGTTAGATTTAAAGATAGAGGTAGTACATACAATACCTAAAGCCACTCAAAGCGTTTCGGGCAGGAAAAACATTAAAGACTAAAACTTAATAGTAATTGAGATTAAAGTATAAAATGTGTTGAGAACAAATGAAAATAAAAATAAAAAAGGGGGGAACATGGCAGAAAAAGCAGCACAAATGCAATTAGGTCGACAAACCAACCCGTCCTCTTAAAAATAACGTCACTTTGGGCTCGTATGCGCACTATGGCCAAATTTGGACGTAATTTGAAATGAAATCGACTCACAAAAGTGACGTACTGTCCCGTTTTCTGTTTGAGTCGTCCCAGCTTAGAAAAGGATTCTTTCCATTAACGTTTTTCATACTGTTTTGAAACTTTATGAGAATTTCCTGCCCACCTAACCTATCAGAGGACCCTTAACTTACTGTTGTTGAAAAAAAATCCCAAATTTATATTCATTTTTTTCATTTTCAAATTACATCCATATTCGTTCATACGGGCAAACGGCCAAAAGCGACGTTCTTTTTAAGAGGACAGGTAAGTGTTGTTTAAAAAATAACAGACATGGGTTGACAATATAGGGGTAAGGTAGGTTACAGGGAATTTATTAGGAAGTGCTTCGTTTTTATTTTAAACTAAAACACAGTCTCCGTGGTGTAGTGGTAAGACACTCGCCTGGCGTTCCGCGAGCGCTATGTCATGGGTTCGTATCCTGGCCGGGGAGGATTTACTGGGCGCAATTCCTTAACTGTAGCCTCTGTTTAACGCAACAGTAAAATGTGTACTTGGATGAAAAAACGATTCTTCGCGGCAGGGGATCGTATTCCAGGGACCTGCCCGAAACGCTACGCGTACTAGTGGCTGTACAAGAATGTAACAACTCTTGTATATATCACAAAAAAAAAAAAAAAGTTGAGAGAGGTACAGTCTTTAACACGGTTGGGAAGGTCATTCCACATTCTGGGTCCCTTGATTTGTAGAGCATTTCTGGTTTGATTAAGTCGTATTCTTGGAATATCAAAACTGTATTTGTTTCTGGTGTGGTGCTCATGGGATCTGTTACAACCTTCTAGGAAGCTTTTGAGGTCAAGATTAATATTACAGTTCAGCGTTTTATATATATATAATACACATGAGAGGATGTGCAGTGACTTAATATCTAACATATTCAGAGATTTGAGTAGGGGTACCGAGTGATGTCTGGGGCCAGAGATATTGTCCTAATAGCAGCTTTGTGTTGAGTAATTAGAGGACGTAAATGATTTTGGGTTATCTTGAGGTTATCTTGAGATGATTTCGGGGCTTTAGTGTCCCCGCGGCCCGGTCCTCGACCAGGCCTCCACCCCCAGGAAGCAGCCCGTGACAGCTGACTAACACCCAGGTACCTATTTTACTGCTAGGTAACAGGGGCATAGGGTGAAAGAAACTCTGCCCATTGTTTCTCGCCGGCGCCCGGGATCGAACCCGGGACCACAGGATCACAAGTCCAGCGTGCTGTCCGCTCGGCCGACCGGCTCCCTTAGGGTGCTTGGGGTAGTAGAACCCCAAGCACAAATACCATAGTTGAGATATGGATATATGAGGAAGTAATAGAGCGTCACCAGGGCAGGGCGATGTACATAATATCTGATCTTAGAAAGAATGCCAACAGTTTTTGAAACTTTATTGATATATTTAGAATGTGTCCCTGGAAATTCAGCTTGTTATCTATGAGGACACCAAGAAATTCACCATCAACTTTACTACTGATTTGAATATTGTATATTCTTAAATTAGTTTCATTTGAGGATTTATTACCAAACAAAATACAGAAAGTTTTGTCAATGTTAAGGGTGAGTTTGTTAGCAGTTAGCCACAGATGGACTTTATTCAGTTCAATATTCACAGTGACATTTAGAGGAAGAGGGTCAGGACTGGAGAAAATGAAAGTTGTGTCATCAGCAAATAAGATTATTTTGAGGTGTTGAGAGGCATTTGGAAGGTCATTAACGTAGATGAGAAGGAGGAGAGGGCCAAGTATGCTGCCCTGGGGAACACCGATGTTTATAGGTAGTGTCGGAGAAATGGAATTATTCACAGAAACTTACTGGAGCCTGTCAGTAAGGTAGGACTGAAGGTATTGCAGGGAGTGACCTCTGACTCCATAATAATGTAATTTAAGAAGAAGGTTTTGGTGGTTGACAGTGTCAAAAGCCTTACGCAGGTCCACAAATAACCCAACAGGGAACTCCTTTTTATCAAGAGCTGCATGTATCAAGTTAATCATACTAATAAGTGCATCGTTAGTGCTTTTTTGGGTCTGAAGCCATATTGGCAAGAGCTTAGTATATTGTGTTTGGCTAGATAAGAGTAAAGCTGCTTGTAGATTAGTTTTTTAAATATTTTTGACAAGTTTGGCAGAATTGATATAGGTCTGTAGTTGTTAACATCTGTGACATCACCACATTTGTGGACAGGCGTTACTCTCGCTTTTTTTAGAATATCTGGAAAGGTTTGGAGTTCAAGTGACTTGTTGAAGAGCAAAGCAATAGCAGGGGCTAGAGATCTGGAGGCTTTTTTGTAGATTAGAGTTGGTATCTCCTCGAGGGCACTAGACTTGGTCTTAAGGGAAAGGATTACCTCATTTACGTCAGTGGAATTAGCGGGCGTTAGGTACAGAGACTGTGGGTAGTTACCTGTAAGATAGTCCTTAACATCAGTACTGGAAGATGGAATATCATTGCAGTCTCCGTGGTGTAGTGGTAAGACACTCGCCTGGCGTTCCGCGAGCGCTATGTCATGGGTTCGTATCCTGGCCGGGGAGGATTTACTGGGCGCAATTCCTTAACTGTAGCCTCTGTTTAACGCAACAGTAAAATGTGTACTTGGATGAAAAAACGATTCTTCGCGGCAGGGGATCGTATTCCAGGGACCATAGGATTAAGGACTTGCCCGAAACGCTACGCGTACTAGTGGCTGTACAAGAATGTAACAACTCTTGTATATATCTCAAAAAAAAAAAAAAATTAGCATGGGATGACCCAATGGATGAGAAGAACCTATTGAATTCAATAGCAGTGTCAGAGGCTGAAAGCTGACCATCGTTATTGGACAGGAGTATTGGTTTGTTATTTAAAATCTTTTTTGATCCCAATATTTGTGAAATTGTGCTCCATGTTTTCTTCATGTTGCCCTTTGTTTGGGTAAATTTATCTTCGTAGTATTAAATTTTGGCTCTTTTAATTATTTTAGATAGCAATGATGAGTAATTCTTTGAAAATTCTTAGGAGACGATACCTAACCTATACTTCTTCTCAAGTTCACGTTTTTTATTAATAAATTTAAGTATCCTCTTTGTAAGCCAGGGATTGTTTAGCCTTTTAGTTGTGACTTGTTTCGTTAGCATAGGACAGTGGGTGTTATAAAGGCTGAGAGTTTTTTGAAGAAATGATTGCACTGCTAGGTTGATGTCCCCTATGGTACCTAATTCGGACTCCCAGTTGACATTAGCAGCAGCAGCTATAAAATTGCCTATAGAAGTTTCATTGTTCAGCCTAAAGCTTATCTTCCTTGTATCTAGAGGTGGTTAGTTAGGAGAAATGTGGGGTAGTGGTGTGTAGTGCTATCGATGATTATCCCTGAAGTAAGCGGAGAGGTTATGTTGGTCCAGATGTGATCAAGAGCTGTGGCAGTACTGTCAGTGATTCTAGTAGGTCTAGTGATTAAGGATATGAGGAAGCAGGAATTCATACAGTTGAGGAAACTGGCAGCAGGAGAGTTATCAGGCTCGCAGAGGTCAACGTTAAAGTCCCCAGAAATAATTAGGTGGTTTTTGTTCAGTCTGTTCTCTAGTATAAGATTTCTCAGGTTAGAGTTAAATTCAGTCACATCAGTGTTAGGAACCCTGTAGACTGCTCCCACAGTCAAGACAGCATCGTTACCCTTGACTCTGAAACAGGCAAATATATACTCTCCATAAGGGTCTCTAGATTTAATTACTTTTAAGCAAGTCAGTGCATGGTGGCAGTAAAGAGAAGTACCACCACCTCTTTGTACAGGACGACAGTTGTGAATGGCTGAGTAGTTTGGTATGTTGAAGAGTTGAGTAGTATCCTCTTTTAACCACGTTTTAGTAAACACAATACAAGAGAATTTGTTGTCAACTGTTTGGATCAGGGCATTAACATCATCAAAGTGTTTGCTTAGAGATCTTACATTCAAGTTAATTACAGAAACATTGTGATTACATGTTAAAACATTGTTCACATCAAGAGCTGTATAATACCTGCAATTTTGATCATTAAAGTGATGATTGTCATAGATACTAGATAAGAGGTTTAGGTCTGGGTCAATACTAGTTTGCATAAGAGGACTGTTTGACAAAAAAAAAGAAAAAAAGATAATTATAAAAAGATCTAGATATAAAAAATATATGTATATAACTATACAGAAAATGAGGTTGCTTAAAGGTACTTTCAATAGATGACCAATATAAATCAGCTAACAATTAATAATTCTATAAAATATAAAACTTACTTACTATAATATTATAATTACAATACAGTTAATTACTTAAGTTACACTAAAACAAAATGATGTAGATTAGCTAGAGGTACACTCAGGAAAACTAATTAATTTGACATTATTTGACTTCGTTGTAAAGTCTTCATAGCTTTTACATCGACGCATATGAGCTGTGCTAAATGGCATATACTCTTGTCTAGAGACTAGAACCATGCTTATGTGTGTTGTTGTTGTTGTTGGTGTTGTTGATTTAGGGCCGACGACGATCGTGGGATCGGATGCGCCCCGGGGTCTCCATTAAGAGTTAATCACGAAGCCCGGAAAGGTGAAACGCCAAGCCAAATCGCGAAACAAGTGACACTAATCACTGGAAACTAATATGCCTCGCGGCAAAGAAACTCACACAGGCAGATGATTGGGGAGCCCCAGGAGTCCCTCAGGGTGACAAGCACCGGCCCCGCCCCAGGGGTCCCTCAGGGTGACAAGCACCGGCCCCGCCCCAGGAGTCCCTCAGGGTGCCAAGCACCGGCCCCGCCCCAGGAGTCCCTCAGGGTGCCAAGCACCGGCCCCGCCCCAGGAGTCCCTCAGGGTGACAAGCACCGGCCCCCCCCCCAGGGGTCCCTCAGGGTGACAAGCACCGGCCCCCCCAGGAGTCCCTCAGGGTGACAAGCACCGGCCCCCCCCCAGGAGTCCCTCAGGGTGACAAGCACCGGCCCCCCCCAGGGGTCCCTCAGGGTGACAAGCACCGGCCCCGCCCCAGGAGTCCCTCAGGGTGACAAGCACCGGCCCCCCCAGGGGTCCGTCAGGGTGACAAGCACCGGCCCCGCCCCAGGAGTCCCTCAGGGTGACAAGCACCGGCCCCGCCCCAGGAGTCCCTCAGGGTGACAAGCACCGGCCCCGCCCCAGGGGTCCCTCAGGGTGACAAGCACCGGCCCCCACCAGGGGTCCCTCAGGGTGACAAGCACCGGCCCCGCCCCAGGAGTCCCTCAGGGTGACAAGCACCGGCCCCGCCCCAGGAGTCCCTCAGGGTGACAAGCATCGGCCCCGCCCCAGGGGTCCCTCAGGGTGACAAGCACCGGCCCCGCCCCAGGAGTCCCTCAGGATGACAAGCACCGGCCCCGCCCCAGGAGTCCCTCAGGGTGACAAGCACCGGCCCCGCCCCAGGAGTCCCTCAGGGTGCCAAGCACCGGCCCCGCCCCAGGAGTCCCTCAGGGTGACAAGCACCGGCCCCGCCCCAGGAGTCCCTCAGGGTGACAAGCACCGGCCCCGCCCCAGGAGTCCCTCAGGGTGCCAAGCACCGGCCCCGCCCCAGGAGTCCCTCAGGGTGACAAGCACCGGCCCCGCCCCAGGAGTCCCTCAGGGTGACAAGCACCGGCCCCGCCCCAGGAGTCCCTCAGGGTGACAAGCACCGGCCCCGCCCCAGGAGTCCCTCAGGGTGACAAGCACCGGCCCCGCCCCAGGAGTCCCTCAGGGTGACAAGCACCGGCCCCGCCCCAGGAGTCCCTCAGGGTGACAAGCACCGGCCCCGCCAAAAACAGAGAACACCAGGTAGCAAAACCAAAAACTCGGCCCCCGAACTAAAACGCAAAGGTCATTCAGAGTCGTCCGGCAGAGCAGGAGCCGGCCACCCACCCCGGCTGAGGGCACACCAGGAGCCCACCAAGACCCGCCAACCCCCGGCACCTCTCGGCCAAACCGGCGCCGAACACCGTCACCCCGCCGGGAGAACCAGCCAGAACACGCCAAAAAAAAAAAAAACTATCAACAATCCCGTGACCCAAGGCGATATGTACGCCAGGCGTCGTACAACCGGACCGTTGAATAGGGATGCCAAACGGCAGTAGCAAAGCCAAAGCGCGAAAACAGAACGTGATCCAACGGCTCCCAGGCGGAGGTGGCGTCCAGACGTCCGCGCGTCGTCAAGGTTGAACCAGGAGTCTATTGTATCGGTTGTTGTTGTTACCTGGTTGATACCTGGTTGATGGGGTTCTGGGAGTTCTTCTACTCCCCAATCCCGGCCCGAGGCCAGGCTTGACTTGTGAGAGTTTGGTCCACCAGGCTGTTGCTTGGAGCGGCCCGCAGGCCCACATACCCACCACAGCCCGGTTGGTCCGGCACTCCTTGGAAGAATAAATCTAGTTTCCTCTTGAAAATGTCCACGGTTGTTCCGGCAATATTTCTTATGCTTGCTGGGAGGACTTTGAACAACCGCGGACCTCTGATGTTTATACAGTGTTCTCTGATTGTGCCTATGGCACCTCTGCTCTTCACTGGTTCTATTCTGCATTTTCTTCCATATCGTTCACTCCAGTACGTTGTTATTTTACTGTGTAGATTTGGTACTTGGCCCTCCAGTATCTTCCAGGTGTATATTATTTGGTATCTCTCTCGTCTTCTTTCTAGTGAGTACATTTGGAGAGCTTTGAGACGGTCCCAATAATTTAGGTGCTTTATCGCGTCTATGCGTGCCGTATATGTTCTCTGTATTCCCTCTATTTCAGCAATCTCTCCTGCTCTGAAGGGGGAAGTGAGTACTGAGCAGTACTCAAGACGGGACAACACAAGTGACTTGAAGAGTACAACCACTGTGATGGGATCCCTGGATTTGAAAGTTCTCGTAATCCATCCAATCATTTTTCTGGCTGTCGCAATATTTGCTTGGTTATGCTCCCTAAACGTTAGGTCGTCAGACATTATTATTCCCAAATCCTTTACATGCTGTTTTCCTACTATGGGTACATTTGATTTTGTTTTGTACCCTGTATTATGTTTAAGGTCCTCATTTTTACCGTACCTGAGTACCTGGAATTTATCACTGTTAAACATCATGTTATTTTCTGATGCCCAGTCGAAAACTTTATTAATATCAGCTTGAAGTTTTTCAATGTCCTCAGCCGAGGTAATTTTCATACTGATTTTTGTGTCATCTGCAAAGGATGATACGAAGCTGTGACTTGTATTTTTGTCTATATCTGATATGAGAATAAGGAACAGCAGCGGTGCAAGGACTGTACCCTGAGGTACAGAGCTTTTCACTGCACTTGGACTAGATTTTATATGGTTGACCGTTACTCGCTGAGTCCTGTTTGACAGAAAACTGAGTATCCAGCGTCCTACTTTACCGGTTATTCCCATTGACTTCATTTTGTGTGCTATCATGCCATGGTCACATTTATCGAAAGCCTTTGCGAAGTCCGTGTATATCACATCAGCATTCTGTTTTTCTTCTAATGCCTCAGTGACTTTGTCGTAGTGCTCAAGTAGCTGTGAGAGGCACGATCTTCCCGCTCGAAATCCATGTTGGCCTGGGTTGTGAAGGTCATTGGTCTCCATGAAATTGGTGACCTGACTCCTAATCACTTTCTCAAATACTTTTATGATGTGCGATGTTAGTGCAACTGGTCTATAATTTTTTGCCAATGCTTTGCTCCCTCCCTTGTGTAGAGGGGCTATGTCTGCTACTTTAAGTGCATCTGGTATCTCCCCCGTGTCCAAGCTCTTCCTCCATACTATACTGAGTGCCTGTGCTACCGGCACTTTGCATTTCTTTATAAATATTAAATTCCAGGAGTCTGGACCTGGGGCCGAGTGCATGGGCATGTTTTCAATTTCTTTTTCAAAATTTAGTGCGCTCGTGTTTATATCAGTTATATTTACAGGGGTTTGAATATCCCGCATAAAGAAATTGTCTGGATCTTCCACCTTCATGTTGTTTATTGGAGTGCTAAACATGTCCTCATACTGCTTTTTTAGGATTTCACTAATTTCTTTGTCATCCTCCGTGTATGAACCTTCACTTGTACGAATAGGTCCAATACTGGCAGTGGTTTTTGCTTTTGATTTCGCATATGAGAAGAAATATTTTGGATTTTTCTTTATTTCCTGAATTGCTTTCTGTTCTAACTGCCTTTCTTCAGTTTGATATGAGTGTTTCAATTTCCGCTCGATTTCTTCAATCTCCCTATTTAAATCTCCCTGTTGTTGTTATAGATTCAGCTACTCGGAACAAGTTCCAAGTAGCACGGGTTATGGTGAGCCCGTAACTTACCTGGCACAGGAGCGGCGCAAGTAGCACAGGCTATGGGGAGCCCGTAGTGGACTTACCTGGCACAAGTGTGACAACAACAGTTGAAAGCAAACCGTATCGGGGGCCGGAGCTATTATTGTACCGGATGGATGCTCGCTTGACTGTTATTGTTTTGATCGTCAGATCAGCTGTGTCGTGCTTGTATACAGGATGGTAGAATGTTAACTTTAGCTTAATTTCTGTTTGTCCTAGCTTTAGGTATATGCTGTTTGCTTAGTGTTGAAAGTGAATAGACAGTGCTTTTGTAGCGATTTGTAGTGTATCTGGCGAGGAGGAGGCGAACAAGAGGTTGCTAAATCCGCGGGCGCGCTTTAAGTACCCCGCTCAATGCGCGCACGTGCACAACTTAGTCGGTTAGACACAAATTCATGGTAATACGTTTTCTTCCCACAGAAACTTCACCGCTTTGGGAAGCAGTGACTATAAACTGTATATATGTATTGCATATTATATGGCTTGTATTATTGCAGGATGTAACTGTACTATAATTATGTTCTAAATAATGCCTCAGGTATGGCAATGCCTTTCTTTACCTCAATTTATTGATCAAATAATTCAGCCAATGAACATGGAGCGGTTCCTACTGCCTGAGCGGTTTGCTACTGACCCAAAACTCCACCACCGCCGCTCAAGAATGGCGTCACTGGCTCAAGACGTCCCAAAACTTGTCTCTAGCAGTACAACAAACTACTCTCACCGTGGACAAGCTGGGTCTCTTAATAAACTACGTTGCTCCACGGGGAAGTTAATTAAGTGTAAAGCATGATAATCAACTAGAGATCTAACAAACATCATATAGAATAATCTAGCATATTTAATATTCCAATATTCTTACTAGTGTTTTCAGTGGTTTAAATCTTTCTTTTAACCAACGGTGTAGATCGTTTACAGTGTCACTGATGATACCAACACCAAGGTATTTGTGTTGCCCACACGTAAGGAAGTGGCGACAATATCTCATTGGACGTCATTTTCGGCTTGTGACAGACCAACGCAGTGTTGCTTTTATGTTTAACTCTAAATCAGCTGGTAAGATTAAAAATGATAAAATAGGTAGATGGCGAGTCGAACTCTCATGTTACCACTATGACATTGTGTATCGCCCAGGTACAAAGAACATACCCGCTGATGCATTCTCACGTGTATGTGGTGCCACCAGTGTGGATGAACTTAAGGAATTTCATGACAATCTGTGTCACCCTGGAGTGTCTCGTATGGCTCATTTTGTCCGGTGTCGAAATTTGCCTTATTTTGTGGAAGAAGTGAAGAAGATGACTAATTCTTGCTCAACATGCTCTGAACTTAAACCTCGGTTTTGCAAGTTTGACTCTGGGCATTTGATTAAAGCTACTCAGCCATTTGAAAGACTCAACATAGATTTTTAAGGACCACTTCCATCACATTCAAGGAATAAATATATTCTTACTGTTGTCGATGAATTCTCTAGATTCCCGTTTGCATTCCCTTGTTCAGATATGACTACTGGTACAGTAATTCAGTGCCTGGTGCAGTTGTTTGCAGTCTTTGGTATGCCTGCATATATACACTCTGATAGGGGAACTTCCTTTATGTCTGAGGAGTTGAAGGATTTTCTACTCAAAAAAGGGGGGCAGCAACTAGCCGTACGACTTGTTATAACCCAAGAAAAAATGGCCAGGCTGAGAAGTACAATGGGATTATTTGGAAGACAGTGCTGCTAGCTCTTAGGACGAGAGGCTTAGATGTATCCCAATGAGAAGTTGTTCTTCCTGATGTACTCTTCTCTATTCGATCACTGTTGTGTACCTCTACAAATTGCATACCACATGAACGATTCTTCCAGCATACAAGAAGGTCTACTTCAGGGCGAACACTACCTACGTGGCTTGCTTGCAGAGGCCCTGTCCTACTAAAACGTCAGGTACGGCAAAGCAAAAATGATTCTCTAGTTGATGGGGTTGAGGTCGTAGACGTGAATCCAGAATATGCCCAGGTCAAGTTCCCAGGTTCCCCAACACATCTTCGGGATTATGTTACTTAAATGTTAAACGGGGTGAATGTAGTTGAAATTGAAATAAGTTTATTGAGGTAAAATACACACAAAGGGATGAGGTAGCTCAAGCTATTCTCACCCCGTTCAGTACAACGTGTTAATACATACATAGACACACATCACAAATAAACATATTACCAAACATTCTGAGAGATAAACATATACATTTCCTCCTTCACAAGTAGTATGTTATCAGACGTACACACAAATACTTTATGACCTAGGTATACTGTATAGACAATTTGCAAGAGACATGCAGATAATTCAAGAAAATATTAGTCTTGGTGCAAAATTCTTATATCTCTCAAGAATATCATCAACCTTTCCGTTGTGACACATCCAGGCTATTTGTTCAGGAGTAGTAAAAGTGTCATATCTATTGTATCGAGGGCGGAGCTATTATTGTACTGGATGGATGCTCGCTTGACTGTTATTATTTTGATCGTCAGATCAGCTGTGTCGTGCTTGTATACAGGATGGCAGAATGTTAACTTCTAGCTTCTAATTTCTGTTTGTCCTAGCTTTAGTCATGTGCAGCATATTGCCAGAATTATGCTGGGATATCAATAACTATGGCAGGCGGCTGCAAGTAATGAATCCCCCCATGGTGAACATTCCAATTGTAAACTATGTGAACAAGAGCTGGGACATACTCCCCAACACTATATCTGTGATTGCCTTGTTATAAGTGACTTCAGACCAAAGGTTATGAGGTACTTTGAGCTCTGTAATCACTTCATACACTTAGGAATACTGGAAGATATTCTTGTGCTGTACCCAGACTGTGCTAGTGGAGGCTAATAGATCAGCCTTACATTCCATGTTCTCTCCTGACTCCATATATGACTGGCCGCCCTGTTAGGTAGGGATGTTGATGAGCTTATAGCTGTTTTTTTATCTACACTGTTTGGTCTTTCATACAGAATAGGGACGCAGCACATTGATGTGTATACCTTAGCTTGTTACAAAAAGACATTATTTGAGAGGAATCTTATAGAAACTGGTAAAAATAATTATAAAATAATATTTTCATGATTTAGTCTTGGCTCTTATACAAATCGTGAAGGTATTATTTAGTCAAAGTTAATTTATTTGTGCATTGAAGCAGGTATTTTCTCCCCAGATTCCATGTATGACTATCCTGTGAGATGGGAGTATTGGATGAACTTATAGCCAGTTTTTGACCTACACTGTGATCTTTCATATGACAGGGTAGCAGCACATATCTGTGTATACCTCAGCTGGTTAATATAACAGGGTAGCAGCATATATCTGTGTATACCTCAGCTGGTTAATATAAAAAGGGTAGCAGCACATATCTGTGTATACCTCAGCTGGTTAATATAACAGGGTAGCAGCATATATCTGTGTATACCTCAGCTGGTTAATATAACAGAGTAGCAGCACATATCTGTGTATACCTCAGCTGGTTAATATAACAGGGTAGCAGCATATATCTGTGTATACCTCAGCTGGTTAATATAAAAAGGGTAGCAGCACATATCTGTGTATACCTCAGCTGGTTAATATAACAGGGTAGCAGCATATATCTGTATATACCTCAGCTGGTTAATATAACAGGGTAGCAGCACATATCTGTGTATACCTCAGCTGGTTAATATAACAGAGTAGCAGCATATATCTGTATATACCTCAGCTGGTTAATATAACAGGGTAGCAGCACATATCTGTGTATACCTCAGCTGGTTAATATAAAAAAGTGAAGGCAGAGGAAAGTGGTGGAGGGTCGTAGCGATCCTGACAGTCAACAGTACAGCCTCTAAATTAAGCAATATGCAGTGAGTTAGACTATAATTTGATTTACTTATGCTGCCCCCCCCCCCCCCCGTGATGGCTTGGCGCTTTCCCTATCACCATTCCCGCCCCCCCCCCTCCAGTTTCCAGCGGGGGAAAGGTTACATTTTTTTTTATTTGATGTTATCTACTTATATACAAGAAGGTACATTGGGTTCATGAGAGTACAGAGATTTGACGTTTGACATTCTTGTAAAGCCACTAGCACGCATAGTGTTTCGGGCAGAGCCTTAATCTAACTTATAATTGTAAGAAGGTAATTTCTAGCAAAATTACAAAAATGTTTATAGGTACATTGTAAGAAAGTATACAAATACATTGTAAGCAAGTATAATAATACATTGTAAGCAAGTATACAAATACATTGTAAGCAAGTATAATAATACATTGTAAGCAAGTATACAAATACATTGTAAGCAAGTATACAAATACATTGTAAGCAAGTATACAAATACATTGTAAGCAAGTATAATAATACATTGTAAGCAAGTATACAAATACATTGTAAGCAAGTATACAAATACATTGTAAGCAAGTATAATAATACATTGTAAGCAAGTATACAAATACATTGTAAGCAAGTATAATAATACATTGTAAGCAAGTATACAAATACATTGTAAGCAAGTATAATAATACATTGTAAGCAAGTATACAAATACATTGTAAGCAAGTATAATAATACATTGTAAGCAAGTATACAAATACATTGTAAGCAAGTATACAAATACATTGTAAGCAAGTATAATAATACATTGTAAGCAAGTATACAAATACATTGTAAGCAAGTATAATAATACATTGTAAGCAAGTATACAAATACATTGTAAGCAAGTATAATAATACATTGTAAGCAAGTATACAAATACATTGTAAGCAAGTATAATAATACATTGTAAGCAAGTATACAAATACATTGTAAGCAAGTATAATAATACATTGTAAGCAAGTATACAAATACATTGTAAGCAAGTATAATAATACATTGTAAGCAAGTATACAAATACATTGTAAGCAAGTATAATAATACATTGTAAGAAAGTACAAAAATACATTGTAAGAAAGTATAAATCACTCACAGTTACTACCTACAGTTAGCAAACTGGGGATATTTTATTAAAATTTCTGATAATAGATCATTTTGAATGAAATATTTACATATTTCCTGAGCTTGTTAAACAGCTGTTTCTAAGTTCATATATGTTTTCGCACTCCATTACATACTGACGAAGGATTTGTGAATAATTTAGTTGACACAGTTTACATATGGTCAGGTCTACATTAGCAGGTAATAAAAAATATATCGCCGAGTCTAAGCCGAGCAGTTGTAACATCTAGAAATCTGCTGATTTTACTGGATGAACCATAGATGTGTGGCTCCTCTTGCATGATAGTATGATAGATGGAATCACTGGTGTACAGTTTCCTTTACCTTAGATCTACAAGGTGCTGTTGAAGTTTTTGGTGTATTATTTTTCTCAGACTGTTTATAGGCAATCCAAGGTTATAATCAACTCATTTGAAGGCAGATTCTTTGGCTAACTTATCAGCTCTATCATGCATTCGGAGGCCAACATGAGATGGAGACCACATGAAATGAACTCTCTTACCATCATTAATAATTTTGTTGTATTTGTGTCTAGCTTCAGACACGAGCATTTTACAGTTATGTCTTAAAGAGTTAAGAGCAATTAAGGATGATAAAGAGTCACTTACAACTAATGTATCATGTTTGGAGACTTGTACACATTTGAGACTTGGAGACATTTCAGTGCAAGAAGCAAGGCAAATAGTTCGGTATGAAGGGTAGAGGCCCAGTTGTTTATACGGACTCCCCACTCACAATATAAGCCATCGCCCATTGTCAGGACAACTGCACTTCCAGCTGCACCCGTGGGGCGGTGTAAGGAACCATTAGTGTATATGATTTGAGAGAGAGAATGCTCTGTGGACAGAGCATCAATATGGCTTAAGGCGTTGAGCTTTGCCTCAAGACGAAGCTTGGGCTGATCTCTAATTTATTTCTTGGGTGGAAAGAGAGGGAGTAGAACCTTTAGGCTGCGGACATCGTCAACTGTTGATTCACAGGATAATACGGATATCGTCATATGAAGATTTATACAATTATTGTCTGGGTTTTACACGCATAATGCAAATATGGATAAAATAGGTGTATGTGGATGTAATAGACTTTACCTTGACCCCATGAACAAATCCAGCTACCATTTCATGATACACATGCAGTCATCGTCATATGACCAAATCCACAAGGGCCGTGACGAGGATTTGAACATGCGTCCGAGAGCATCCCAGACGCTGCCTTAATCGACTGAGCTACGACATGGTCAAAAGGAGTTGAAACCGAAGTTCTACTGAACTTACTGGATCCTGCAGCCTCTCCGAGGCACAAACCAGGGTTTTACACAACTCCCCGCCATGCACTCGAGCTATGTCAATAGGCCGTTCTCCCTCTTCGCCCTTACTTCATTACACACAGAGATCACAAATTTTGTTCATTTGATGCATCACGCAATTGTGATTTCTGTGTGTCATTCTGAGTTCAGTTGCAGTTTTAGTAATCCATTTTAAACAATGCCGACCTTCAGTAAGAAAGATCTGGAGGGTTTTTGGGCAAGGGTTAGGATGAGCTAACCTGAGTTAGGATCGATAACGTACATGTGTATGTTGGAGACATAACACCTGAAAAATAGCCTACTTCACCATTCCAATTCAAGAAATCATTGTTTCCTGATTACTCATTAGAAATTTAATATTAGTAACTCTCCCAATGACGCTCGGAATATTAAGTTCCTTTCTCATATTTAGTCCATCTTTTGTCCACCCGCGGACACCCGCCTCAAGGCTTTGTTCTGCAGTTTGTCAAGCCATTGAGCTCTCTTTCAGACACTAAAGCAGGCAAAGGTTCAGCATAATCCACTAAAGATCTGACGTATGCCAGGTACATCATTTTGACAATTCTGACATTGGCACCATAGCCTCAGTGATAACCTGCAACCGCCTCGCGAGCTGTTGTTCTTGTTTTAGAGTCAGCTACTCAAAACAAAAAGTTCCAAGTTGCACGGGCTATGGTGATCCCGTAAAATCGCGAGCTGTGAACCTGTCTCTCTATACAGTACTGACGACCGAGTCTGGCTACAAAAGGAGCACACAGTGGGAGTGCCCAGTGAGGCGGAACTAACCTTACATACTGGGACGACAAGCAGGCACATAGCCAGAGGGAATAAGAGTAGAATGCGGGCACAGTCTCTCGGCCCCCTAGGAACATTGTCAGGAGTTTACGTTGGTTGATTGTTGCAAGACGTTGCTTCTACACAAATACCAGAAGCCTGATAAATACATCTTGCGCATTGTGTTCATACATTGCGTCCATAACCTCAGGGTTATAAACCCATGGAACCACCTACCTGTAACACGGGGAGGGTGTTCACTAATGATCTTTCCTTCTTTTCCCCCCTCTACCCGTATTCTTACTTTTTATTCTCTACAAGGGACTCCAAAACTTTTACTAAAGCCGACTCCACGCCATGTGGTCCTAAGACGATTGACCGACTTAGGATTCTACAACCCGTATGTCGTGACCTAGGCTTTGAGCAAAACCCTAGAGTCGCCTCCGCCGCCACCACCAGACCAGTAACACAGAGCAATGATCGAGGTCTGGATCGATCATGCTAATTAATCAACCTTGGGGCTTGATCCCCACTAGTAACCGATGACCTTGGAAACTTAGAGTGTGGAATTAATTACACGGTAAAGATGACTTCCGATTTGGTGTTAGAATCGGCGCCCAATCCAACTCTGCCTCGTGTGGACCACGTGACCAGGACAAGTTCACATAAACACATGGAAATAATAAAAATGCAAAATATTAACTAATTAATTTATTAAAAGAAAACTAAAACAAAATCTAAATATGTTCACTCCCTGTCACTTTAACACTCCCTACTTGACCTGAACGGCAATGAATTGACTATCCCTATAAGGACTCATAAAGCAACTCTACCTTGGGCGACCAGCTCTAGATGTTGGGGGCTGGTCTTGGGAGAGAGGTAAGATGGTTGACCTCTCCCAGTTGATCAAAAATTCCCGTCGAAGCTGTAAATGCCAAGACTCTGTTACATTTTAAAATCCAACTGGAAAAGATAACATCATTAGGGGAAAATAGGGAACCTTTGCCTAACTTCTGGCTTCCTGTTCCCATCGAGGCCACTAGAGAGATGGTGGCCCTCAGGTAAATTCAGGTACCTGGTAATTAGGCAACTGTTGCCGATTGCATCGTAAGGAAGGACATTGAAGTTGGTGACCAATTTGGATCTCCTGTTGGTAAGATTAACAGGATTCTCCCACCTACCCGGAATATGATAACCAATTCAAACCCAACCTGTTCTCAGGTTCTCAGGAAGTTTCATTAAGTTTCCGCGAGCGCTATGTCATGGGTTCGTATCCTGGCCGGGGAGGATTTACTGGGCGCAATTCCTTAACTGTAGCCTCTGTTTAACGCAACAGTAAAATGTGTACTTGGATGAAAAAACGATTCTTCGCGGCAGGGGATCGTATTCCAGGGACCATAGGATAAGGACTTGCCCGAAACGCTACGCGTACTAGTGGCTGTACAAGAATGTAACAACTCTTGTATATATCTCAAAAAAAAAATAGGGAATTCAAAAACTATTTGAGTGTACCTGAAAATTCCGTTTACAGAAAACCAAATTCTTACAAAAAACGTTTTCAGCATATATTTTTTATATTTTAAACCAACGATCTATATTACAATAAAGTGATAACTCGAGACTAATTGTTTACGATAAAGGTTCACTTGCTAGTTTACACTTAGATTATTACTAGAACCGTAATATGATTACAAATATTTATTCAGGTGATTTGAGGGGGGGGGGGTCTCATGGTAATGGATTTGGTCAGAGGACGAGCTCTTTAAACCATATAGAATAGAGAAAACCCGCCGCAGTGTTTGTTAAAAAAAAAAACAAGAACATAATACTTGAAAATAAAGAGGTCGGAATATATATGTATGCAGTAGGTATTTATAATAAAATAAAAGCGAATGAATATCTTTTTAAATGTAAGGAAATATAGAGGTAATTATCGAGGTGTGTTTAAGCCGGGTTGCGTAAACATGAGCACACACGCAGTTTCACTTCCTGTCTCCACCATCACTGCGTCTTCTGCTACATATATATAACTACACACAGAGCTATATAAAGATACGTAGCTGCATTGTGTAGGCTTCGCTATAGGCAGGTAAAACACATCCCACTTTTACACTATACAAAATTTTTGCATTATACAAAAGCATACTTATGAACGGTAAGACATAGTGTGGGCGTAAAAAATAAAGCACAATAGGCTATTACATGTCCAAAAGAACATTGATAACATCCAGCAAGTGTGTTCAGTCACGGCCTAAGACACAAGAAGCTATTAAAAAGAAGATTTAATTGCTATTGTATTTCCTTATATTGTTATATGTGGCAACTGTGATGAAGAAGTTGAGGGTGTCGGGGAAAGTTAGACCCTCAGTAGCTCCCCAGACGCTGGTGTGGTCGGGTGTATGACTTCCGTGTGTGCGTCTTATATACACAAATGGCTTCATGTGCGATATATTCCCATGTAGGTGGAATATAACATGTGTTTAGGAAGGAGAGTGAACAAATAGTTAGTGTGAGAGACGCGGTGGGCGGCTGTGGTAGACATGGGGGTCGTGTGGTGGATTGTGATAGCAGCGGCCGCTACAGCCTGTCTGCCTGCCATAGGTGAGTGCCTAATTGTTCACCCCGTGTTCTTAGGCCTAGAGAACTAGGCCCAAGAACACGTCTTATCGTCACCCCCACATGTCAGTTATTCTTAGGCCTAGTTCTTCACCCCCCATGTTCCCGGGCCTTGTTGTTCACCCCCATGTTCCCGGGCCTTGTTGTTCACCCCCATGTTCCCGGGCCTAGTTGTTCACCCCCATGTTCCCGGGCCTTGTTGTTCACCCCCATGTTCCCGGGCCTTGTTGTTCATCCCCATGTTCCCGGGCCTAGTTGTTCACCCCCATGTTCCCGGGCCTTGTTGTTCACCCCCATGTTCCCGGGCCTAGTTGTTCACCCCCATGTTCCCGGGCCTTGTTGTTCACCCCCATGTTCCCGGGCCTAGTTGTTCACCCCCATGTTCCCGGGCCTTGTTGTTCACCCCCATGTTCCCGGGCCTTGTTGTTCACCCCCATGTTCCCGGGCCTAGTTGTTCACCCCCATGTTCCCGGGCCTTGTTGTTCACCCCCATGTTCCCGGGCCTAGTTGTTCACCCCCATGTTCCCGGGCCTTGTTGTTCACCCCCATGTTCCCGGGCCTTGTTGTTCACCCCCATGTTCCCGGGCCTAGTTGTTCACCCCCATGTTCCCGGGCCTTGTTGTTCACCCCCATGTTCCCGGGCCTTGTTGTTCACCCCCATGTTCCCGGGCCTTGTTGTTCACCCCCATGTTCCCGGGCCTTGTTGTTCACCCCCATGTTCCCGGGCCTAGTTGTTCACCCCCATGTTCCCGGGCCTGTTCATTTTGTTATTGCAGGCATAATTTATAACGTGATCATAGAAATAATTATCCACCGTTTGAAGACCTAGAGGGAATTATTCGTAGGCATATTTATTCACCCTGTACTCGTAGGCCTATTATTCACCCTGTACTCGTAGGCCTATTATTCACCCTGTACTCGTAAGCCTATTATATTCACCCTACATTCGTAGCTAGGCCTAATTATTCATTTCTGCATTCGTAGGCCTAATTATTCACCAGATGTTTTCATAATAGCTGACCCCGTATTTATAATTATCCACTCGTGTTCATCTAGTGTTAAAATTTACTTAATTCATAACTGTTCACTATTAATTCACTATTGACCTATCATCTTAATTGTTAACCCATTGATTATATTGTTCATTGTTGTTCACTCGCATGTTTACCTGAATTTGTCCTGAGGGCCACTATCTCTTCGAGTGGCCTTGACGAGGACAGGAAGGCGGCGGCTTGTCAAAGGTCCCCCACATTTGTCCTGATGATTTTTTCCAGTTGGATTTTAAAATTCAACCGTTTTTTTTTTTTTGGCATTTACGGCATCGGCGGGTAGGCGGTTCCACGGGTTTATAACCCTGTGGGTGGAAAAGCGTGTCCTGTTTACAGTGCTACAGTGTGGCTTGTTGAGCTTGAACCCGTTGCTCCTTATTCGTGTTACATCTGACCTTATGAAGAAGTTGTTTGGGTCTACATCCTTCAAATTGTGTTGTTTAGTATTTTAAGTTTCAGCGAGATCCTCCCTGTCATAGTTATTTATTTATTTATATATATACAAGAAGGTACATTGGGATTGTGAGGATACATAGCATAGTAATTACAATCTTGTAAAGCCACTAGTACGCGCAGCGTTTCGGGCAGGTCCTTACTCTAAAAATTTTAAGTAGGTAAATACAAGCAAAATTTATACAAATGGTAACAGTTACATAGCAAGAAAAAAATGGAAGATGAGAGAAATTTGTAGGTATATTAAAGCACATAGGTAGCTGAGATTGATTTCAATGACAGCTTGAATGGTAGTTTAACAAAAATTAGTAGTCACAATACAGCATATAGCTACCACATAAAAGAAGACAGCAATGAACACAATGATAAAGTTGTTTGGGTTAAGTACATAAAGATTGGGAGATTGGGTAACACTAGATACAGAGCAAATTTAAAGCTCAGTGTAGGAAACTATGAAGATGAAATTAGGTACTTTTTGGTTTTGCTTTTTAATGAGGCAAAAGTTTGACAGCTTTTCAATTCACTTGGAAGTGAGTTCCATAGACTGGGTCCCTTAATTTGCATAGAGTGTTTACACAGATTAAGTTTGACTCTGCGGATATCAAAGATATATTTATTTCTGGTGTGGTGATAATGGGTCCTATTACATCTGTCCAGGGAGAGTTTCAGAGCATGGTTTGCATTTAAGAACAGAGTTTTGTAAATGTAGTTGACACAAGAGAATGTGTGGAGGGAGTTAATATTTAGCAAGTTAAGGGATTTAAACAAGGGAGCTGAGTGTTGTCTGAAAGCAGAGTTAGTTACAGTATTATTCTGATAGCAGATTTTTGCTGTGTGATGATGGGCTTGAGGTGGTTTGCAGTGGTAGACCCCCATGCACAGATACCATAATTAAGATAGAGGTAGATTAGTGCATAATATAGTGAGAGGAGAGCAGAGTTAGGAACATAATATCTGATTTTGGAGAGTATATACCAACTGTCTTAGAGACTTTCTTAGTTATGTGTTGAATATGAGTGCTGAAGTTGAGTCTCTTGTCTAGGAATAGGCTAAGAAACTTTCCAATTCTTCAAACAAGAATATAACCTAGTTGTTCAGTTTGTGTTCATAAATATAACCTCGTTGTTCAGTTTGTGTTCATAAATATAACCTCGTTGTTCAGTTTGTGTTCACAAACCTTTAGTAAAAAAAAATTGTCATGTTTTCAGAAGCTTGACTATTTGTTCAACCTTTGTCCTGAGCTTATTGTTCAATAAGTGTTCACAAAGTTGGCTTCAACTGCTCAGTCTGGGTTGACAAATTTATTGTATAATTAATTAATTGTTCAAAGCCTAACAATTTTTTTTATCCAGCATTCACAAACTAAAATATGCTTAAATTTCTTCAACAATATCAAAAGACTTTACAAAATTTCGTTTATCCTGGTTTTGAAACCTTTAAATTTCAACCATTTGCCTTAAAGAAAACTTTTGTTGGAAATGTTGAACACTACAAATGATGTGGGAATAATTAAAATAGATAAAAATACCCACAATAGATGACAAAGGAACTGCAAAAATGAACCAGTAGGTGGCTACTGGAATTAAATCCCACCAAATGCAAGGAGAGGAACAGTACAACCAGAAGGGAAACCACAAACTGCATTTATCACCACTGGAAAATGAAACTAGAGGAGACCTGATTGCAGCATACAAAATATTCGATGACGCTGACAAAATGTACATGGAGTGATTGCTTAAAATAGGCCGAGGTGTGGGAGGCAGATCGTGGTGATATAGGTGGAGAAATGTGAGAGTTGTCATCACGTTCAATGTATCAGTGACAGTCATGGAGGCTAAATCTATTCATAATTTTAAATGCAGATATGATGAGCAGAAATGTTCAGGAGACAGTGCAGTGGTCAGCAGGTAAGGCGGGGCACAATACACGGAGCTCAGTTGCTGCAGCAGCACATGCACCCCATGCACGGACCCACAATAGAATAGAGAACAAGATGATTGACGATTGAGAGGCGAGTCCCAGGAGGTGAAGGTTCACCCTGCGAGTGTTGATACACGAGTACTCACAAGAACAATACCAGGATTACTCCCTTGGGCAGCATTGAAGTCTCTACCATCAAACACGCCTACACACACACACACACACACACACACACACACACACACACACACACACACACACACACACACACACACACACACACACACACGCGCGCGCGCGCGCACACAGACACACACACAGACACACACACAGACACACACACACAGACACACACACACAGACACACACACACACACAGACACACACACACACACAGACAGACACACACACACAGACACACACACACAGACACACACACACAGACACACACAGACACACACACACAGACACACACACAGACACACACACAGACACACACACAGACACACACACAGACACACACACACACACACACACACACACAGACACACACACACAGACACACACAGACACACACACAGACACACACACACACACACAGACACACACACACAGACACACACACACAGACAGACACACACAGACACACAGACACACACACACACACACACACACACACACACACACACACACACACACACACACACACAAAGGGGGCCTCGTAGCCTGGTGGATAGCGCGCAGGATTCGTAATTCTGTGGCACGGGTTCGATTCCCGCACGAGGCAGAAACAAATGGGCAAAGTTTCTTTCACCCTGAATGCCCCTGTTACCTAGCAGTAAATAGGTACCTGGGAGTTAGTCAGCTGTCACGGGCTGCTTCCTGGGGTGTGTGTGTGTGTGGTGTGGGAAAAAAAAAGTAGTAGTTAGTAAACAGTTGATTGACAGTTGAGAGGCGGGCCGAAAGGGCAAAGCTCAACCCCCGTAAAAACACAACTAGTAAACACAACTAGTAAACACACACACACGCACACACACACACACACACACACACACACACACACACACACACACACACACACACACACACACACACACAGACACACACACACACACACACTCGTAGGTATGAGCTACGAGGAGAGACTACGGGAATTAAACCTCACTTCGCTGGAAGACAGAAGAGTTAGGGGGGACATGATCACCACATTCAAGATTCTGAAGGGGATTGATAGGGTAGATAAAGACAGTCTATTTAACACAAGGGGAACACGCACAAGGGGACACAGGTGGAAACTGAGTGCCCAAATGAGCCACAGAGATATTAGAAAGAACTTTTTTAGTGTCAGAGTGGTTGACAAATGGAATGCATTAGGAAGTGATGTGGTGGAGGCTGACTCCATACACAGTTTCAAGTGTAGATATGACAGAGCCCGATAGGCTCATGAATCTGTACACCTGTTGATTGACGGTTGAGAGGCGGGACCAAAGAGCCAGAGCTCAACCCCCGCAAACACAACTAGGTGAGTACAACTAGGTGAGTACACACACACACACACACACATAAGGAGGACAAGAAATTGATGACCTTGACAAGCTCCTAGAGCGGGGCAGACAAAAGTGTTGCTAGAGTTCATTACCAACAAGTGTAAGGTCACGAAGATGAGAACGGAAGAAACCCAGGGAATGTGTGCACCTTGTGAAGTGCAGGAGGAGACGAACACAAGACGATGACGATATAAACACACAAGTGGAAGGCAACTACAGGAATATGAAAACAAATAAAAAATAGTAGTAGATATAATTGCCATAACACCACCAGATGCACACATCAACAGGCTATTATCACCTGATGCATGTCGGACTGTGTCAAATATTAACACGTAGTTTTAAGGGGGCGTTATTCACAAAATATGCAAAAAATGAAAACTCGTTCAATTTCAATCAAACTTTTTTGACAAGTTGTATATGAAAAGGGTTTCATTTGGTCCAAGTCTCAGCATCGTAGCATAAATAGGAAGGATGAAAAAAATATTGAATTATGTGTCAAAAATTTTCAAAAATGGTCAAAAAAGATTATCAAACAAAAATGTCAACTGAAATCATGTCTGACTCACAGGTATCACAATAGCATATATTAAAAACAAATTATTATTAGTTTTATTAACAAAAAATTTAGTTAAAAAAAAAGTCAAATTTCACTTTTTTTTTTTTTAATTTTATCTCTCTTTTGTTTATGGGGCGATTTGCATGAAACTTATACACCTGACTGCACGTAAGCCTATCTGTAAGGGTGTCAATTTTGGAGGAAATTGGTTGATGTCAACTTCAGCCACAGAGGGCAACACCTTAGACTTTATTTTTTACTTACTTGAAAGTTTGTTACTTGAACGTGAATATCTTTTTCATTTTTTATGCAATTTACATGAAACTTACACATTATATATAAATTTTATGTCTCTAAAATCGTTTGCAAATGTTTTTATCTTGAGTTCTTTATTGACTTTATAATAGCAATAAACATGATATATTTGCATAATTTTGGGGGGGAACTTAGACTATTTGTATTAGGAAAACTAAAGACGTTTTGGAAAATCTTTTGCTAGAGATCCTTTATTATATGTTAATGTGTCAGAAAAGTGTCATAGAATGATTATATCTGAAAGGTGTGGTTGTAAATTTACACTTGAAAATGTGTAAAATTCGTTGAAAAAAATAAAAAAATTAAAAATCTCCCTTACTATTTAGGCTACAGTGCTGAAACTTCGAACAATTGTAGCCCTTTTCATATACAACTAGTCAAAAATTATGGTTGCCACTAAACAACAACTTTAATATACCCGAATAACGCCCCCTTAAAGCCCATAGCAGGACTCTTTCAAAACCATGTGCATAGCATTTGTCATAGTGGTACACTAGTGTGGAGCACTGACCTGCAGTCTGCACCTTTGGCAGCGCAAATGGAAACTTTATAACGTTCTGAAGTTTGCACTTCAAAAGTTGCGACGAACATATGTTGAAGGAAGTAAATGTGGCAACCCTAGAGACAAGACAGGGGATACGACCCTAACACAAGATACTGCGGTCAGTACGAGGACAAGACTCATTAAAGGCAGGACAACTAGGACTAGAGGACATAAGAGGTTAAAACTAGAAGCCCAAATGTGTCGTAGAAATGTAAGGACATACTTTAATACTCCTGTATGGGTGGTGAATAAGTACAATGCACTGAAGGAAGTTGTGGAAGCCACCTCCATCTACAGCTTTAGCTCGGAAGGGAAGTAGACAGGGCATGAGGAGCTAGAGGTCACTTCCCCCACAGTCACTGTTAGTTAAGCAATGTTATGTAGAAGAAAGCCCAGGCAGCATGCAGGACCAGTGTTGGGGGGGGGGGACACCTCGTGACGCACATAAACAATCATGAGAAAGTTGACAAGTTCTTCACCAGCCTCTTCCAGATGACACCAGATCTGCCACCATGGTGTCAACCAACCCCCCCCCCCTGCCTCACACACCTGAAGGAGCACCTCACACACCTGCAGCACTTCACACACCTGCAGCACCTCACACACCTGGACCACCTCACACACCTGGACCACCTCACACACCTGGAACACCTCACACCCAGAGAAGAGAATCTCATTGGCACGATGTTCTTGAAGGGTGGAGGTGCCTCATGCGTCAGGCAGCGCAACATAGATCACTGTCCTTTGTCAACTTGAACGTGTCGTACTGCTCTACCGTTCCTGTATTGTTCAGTGTTCTCCTCTAGTTCACAGTGTTATTCTGCTCCTCATGCTCACTTTTTCTCATGTTATTGTTCTATTTTTCCTGGTTCAGATATTTGGCTTGTACGCGTGTTACTCTAGAAGTCTCCTTGGTTTGTTCATTTGTTCATTTATGTTCTCCTTGGCTTGCTCATATGTTATTTTGTTCGTCCTAACTTGGTCACTATACTCACATGTCACCTTCTTGTTCACTGTCATGTTCAGCTGTCACTTTCTTCATCACCGTCATGTTCAGCTGTCACTTTCTTCATCACCGTCATGTTCAGCTGTCACTTTCTTCATCACCGTCATGTTCAGCTGTCACTTTCTTCATCACCGTCATGTTCAGCTGTCACTTTCTTCATCACCGTCATGTTCAGCTGTCACTTTCTTCATCACCGTCATGTTCAGCTGTCACTTTCTTCACCACCGTCATGTTCAGCTGTCACTTTCTTTACCACCGTCATGTTCAGCTGTCACTTTCTTCACCACCGTCATGTTCAGCTGTCACTTTCTTTACCACCGTCATGTTCAGCTGTCACTTTCTTCACCACCGTCATGTTCAGCTGTCACTTTCTTCACCACCGTCATGTTCAGCTGTCACTTTCTTCACCACCGTCATGTTCAGCTGTCACTTTCTTCACCACTGTCATGTTCATCTATTACTTGTTCATCCAGACTGGGCGTTTATAGTTTAGTTTAAGATACCATTAGAAAGAGAGACATTCGACTGAAGATTGAAAGGCGGGACTGAAGATTTAAAGTTCCCACAAGTACAGCTATAGGCCTAGACGAGTACACACACACACACACACACACACACACACACACACACACACACACACACACACACACACACACACACACAACAAGGGAAGGGAACTATTATGGGGAAAGCGCCAAGCCATTATGACACACACAAATGGTCCAACAAATTTCTACTAAAGTTCAAGTAAATGTAAGATAATGAAACTAGGGGGAGGAACTAGGAGGCCAGACACTGGATTCCGAATGGCAGATGAAGTCCTTCACGAAACGGACAGAGAGAGAAAGATCTAGGCGTTGATATCACACCAGACCTGTCTCCTGAAGCCCACATCAAAAGAAGAATATCAGCGGCGTATGCGAGGCTGGCTAACACCAGAACTGTCTTCAGAAACTTGTGTAAGGAATCCTTCAGAACCTTGTATACCACATATGTAAGACCAATCCTGGAGTATGCGGCCCCAGCATGGAGCCCGTACCTTGTCAAGCACAAGACGAAGCTGGAAAAGGTTTAGAGGTATGCCACTAGACTAGTCCCAGAACTAAGAGGCATGAGTTACGAGGAAAGGCTGCGTGAGTTGCACTTCACGTCGCCGGAAGACAGAAGAGCTTGGGGGGGACATGATCACTAAATGCAAAATTCTCAGGGGAATTGGCAGGGTAGACAAGGATGGATTATTTAACACGGATGGTACACGAACAAAGGGACACAGGTGGAAGCTGAGTACCCAAATGAGCCACAGAGACATTAGAAAGAACTTTTTTATAGTGTCAGAGTAGTTAGTAAATGGAATGCACTAGGCAGTGATGTGGTGGAGGCTGACTCCATACACAGTTTCAAGTGTAGATATGATAGAGCTGGAGAAGGTGAGGAACCTGTACACCAGTAGAGTGACGGCTGAGAGGCGGGATCAATGAGCGGAAGGTGAGGCGCGCCAGCACACGCAGGTGAGTACTCCTACTCTCACCATACTCCGCCGCCGCGCGTGTAAATGATACAAAGGTTTCCACCAGAATTGCCCTACTTACTCCTGCGGTTGACCACTTCGCCTGCTCCACTCAACTATCTCTGCTTCCTAGAGCTGGACTATAGCTCTTAGGCCCCGCCTTGCAATCTTCAATCAACTGCTGTGCAGATACCTAAGGTTATTCAATTAGCCTCTGTCAGAAGAAAATGCAGAATAGAACCAGTGAAGAGCAGGGGTGCCATGGGCACAATCAGAGAACACTGTATAAACATCAGAGGTCCGCGGTTGTTCAACGTCCTCCCAGCTAGCATAAGAAATATTGCAGGAACAACTGTGGATATTTTCAAGAGAAAACTAGATTGTTTCCTCCAAGGAGTGCCGGACCAACCGGGCTGTGGTGGATATGTGGGCCTGTGGGCCGCTCCAAGCAACAGCCTGGTGGACCAAGCTCTCACAGGTCAAGCCTGGCCTCGGGCTGGGCTTGGGGAGAAGAAGAACTCCCAGAACCTCATCAACCAGGTATCATATCGACATCTGAAGCTGTATATGGCGTCTGCCTCCACCACTTTACTTCCTAGTTTATCCCATTTATTTGCTGCTCGGCACTGAGTTTGTGTCTCTTGTGTATGTTATAAGCTTGTGTTGATGAGGTCACTGGGCCTCCTCCCCCCCCTCCCTAGTACGTGTCCAACTCATGTCAAACACTTTATCGTTACCTACGCTATCAATTTTAACCCCGTCTATACAAGACAGACGTAACATGTACATATGCTCTTTACCATTGTATAAATGTATGGCCACATCTGTGATAGAAAATAAACTAAACAAAAATTCCCCCGAGTATTTTGCATGCCGTGAGCAGAGCCTTGTGTGTTGCGTCATCCCCTCAGGCCAACCCGTCCTCTTAAAAATAACGTCACTACGTATGCGCGCTATGGCCAAAAGTGGACGTAATTTGAAATGAAATCGACTCACAAAAGTGACGTACTGTCCCGTTTTCTGTTTGAGTCGTCCGGGTTACTCGGACAGGTTAGGAGAGGAAACTTTCAATTAACATTTTTCATAACGTTTTGAAACTTTATGAGAATTTCCTGCCCACCTAACCTCTCAGAGGACCCTTAACTTACTGTTGTTGAAAAAAAAATCCCAAATTTATTTTCATTTTTTTTCATTTTCAAATTACGTCCACTTTCGGCCATACGGGCAAACGGCCATAAGCGACGTTATTTTTAAGAGGACAGGTTGCGGCTGGAGGAGTGCTCGCTCACACCTCTCACCTCGGGGACTAATTTGGTAGTACACCTCTCCAATGTGTCCAATTGTGTCTTGCTTGAGGAGAAATAAGAGTCCTCGCTGGCGCCGCATATTCCCGCCTGCTAAATAGCTCCGTGTTGAGGTTTATGAAGACAGTCATAATATTGGTCGAGCTTTGGTGTACAGGTGATGCTGCCCGGGTGAGTGTGCTTCAAGAGACAGGTTGGGCTGGCTATCTACCCGTTTTCTTTGTTCGCAGCAGCCTCTTCCCCGTCACGTGTGGTGTGGTGTCCACCTCTTCCCCTCGTTGTTGAATGTGCATTTGCTGCAGTTAAACTCTTGCAGCCACTTATTAGACTATTCTTAAAGTGTGTCCGGGTTTTCCTGTAGCTTGTCCCAAGCCTCTGCCGTGATTATCCTCTGTAGTGTCATCGGCAGCCATTGGCAGGAATATAATTGATTATACATATCAACCAATATTATTGGGTGATATGATTAAGGCAACAATCCTTCATTAAAAACATTACAAAGTATCAAGAAAGATATTTTATATATTTTATGAAGAGCGAGGAACTAAAGTATTGTTTATATTTATTATATTCGTATATATATATATATATATATATATATATATATATATATATATATATATATATATATATATATATATATATATATATATATATGTCGTACCTAGTAGCCAGAACGCACTTTTTGGCCTACTATGCAAGGCCCGATTTGCCTAATAAGCCAAATTTTCCTGAATTAATATATTTTCTCTAATTTTTTTCTTATGAAATGATAAAGCTACCCATTTCATTATGTATGAGGTCAATTTTTTTATTGGAGTTAAAATTACCGTAGATATATGACCGAACCTAACCAACCCTACTTAACCTAACCTAACCTATCTTTATAGGTTAGGTTAGGTTAGGTAGCCAAAAAAGTTAGGTTAGGTTAGGTTAGGTTGATGAAAAACAATTAATTCATGAAAACTCGGCTTATTAGGCAAATCGGGCCCTGCATAGTAGGCTGAGAAGTGCGTTCTGGCTACTAGGTACGACATATATATATATATATATATATATATATATATATATATATATATATATATATATATATATATATATATATAATATTTATTTACCAAGAGTTTGAGTGAGGAATATCTTGATATTCTTAATTATAATATTAATATAATTATAATAATAGATTACAATGAGTAATATTTAAGAAGTTTATATTGACACTAAATATAACATGTTTTATAATGTAGCCTGGGGGGGGGGGGGAACTTTGTTATAATTGTACAAATATAACATTATAACACATGTATAACACATTATCTTGCACACACAAGATGCTTGATAGCATCAACTTAACCACCCATCACATAATATAGGACGACTAGGGGGGGGGA